>NC_037598.1:12672554-12890079 GCF_003073045.1 Pomacea canaliculata | reverse complement strand
GTCTGCTACTATGCCACTTTTGCTGGTCCCGTAGGTGGCATAGTTAAATGGAGATTTTGACTGTAGGCTGTGGGACAAACATCGCACCAGGTTTCGCTTCTCTATGCAACAGCAAGCAGGCTCAACCTTCTCGATTTTAATCAAAGTGAGTGTCCAATAAAATAATATTTATAGCACGCACAGAATTTGCTTAGTAAAATTTCATTAACAGTTTAATACTTTCTTGCAGATACGATTTGTTTTCTTCCGGTGTTGATTTTCTACGACGTCTAGCTAAGGCTTCTCCCCCCCCCCGCTTCATTGCTGGTAAGGGGGGCGCGGACGTACCGGTGTTCGTCCAGGGGGTCGCCACAAGTAAAAGGCTGAGAACCGCGCCCTAGATTGCTCTGAATTTGTTTTACTAGTCTTCAGCTAGCATTTCTTGGCAGTGGTGTTCAATGCCATTATGAAAGCTTGATTTTGCCTGGCAGGCTGATTAAGCTGACAGTTGGTATTTGATTACATTTCCCATACTCCTTATTTATTACGTATTTTACAAAATCCCAGGCTCTACAGTGAATGGAAACAATTTATTTATACTCGATAAAGTAACACGACATGGACAATACACGGTGACAGGCAACCAAATTGAACGTGTTACGTAAAGTTCTTACACCGTCTCTTGGCATGACCCATATACGGAATGCATAAATTCGCATTGCGCAACTGGTTTCTCCAGATTCCTCGCATTCATACCAAAAAATCCTGGCAGGCAATCTATCATTATCAGAAGAGGCAAGAAACACTTAAAATTGTATAAACAATATGAAAAAAAATTTGGGTGACAAAAACAAAGAATTTACCACACTTTAAGACAATCGGGTTTACATTAAAACATTATTTTAATAATCAACAGAAACGAATCTTCAATAGTTTATGCAAAGGAGTTTTATTTATAACATTATTAGTCTCTTGTTGTTTCGTCGCTCTGATTTAAGCGAGTGGCAAGACGAAATAAAATTAACTTAAAATAATGTAATGATACACGATATAGTTATGAAGTTATGAAGGTTTTCACTGATATAAAAGAGGCTTTGTGAGCGAATAGTTTGAGATTGTTCCTTTAGTTCTTCGCCTTTGTCTTTTCTTTTGCAAGATTGGCAGGACTTGGGTTAGGGCTGCGATACAAGAAAACAATGGTAACTCGCTGGCAAGGGATGTCTATATCGACAAAGGCTTCTGCCCAGGTGATGCAAAGTGGTGAAAGCGCCACCACATAACATCTCTAACTAAATCAAAGTTAAAACTTGAAAAAAAATTGTAGGATTTTATAAAAGCTTATAGAACGGATTGTTGATCGACAGAGGCTTGTTTTGCTTTGAAAAGGTCTATGAGGCCTGTTCTGGGTTTTAAGATGGCGCTGTGTGGACAAGGTAATCACTACTACAAAATAATTTTTATTTTGTTGGGGTAAAGATCTCCGCTCTTTTTTTTCACTCTCTTTCCTACTTCACACGTACTGTCATAATTTAATTTTGCTTAATGGAGACATTTACTTACTAAACACTTCGACTTCGCATATACATTAGTGGATCTTTACGAGGACCTTTTTTCTCGCTGCAGCTTCAAAACTTGTCCAGTCCAATTTCTTCTCCTATTGTTTGGGAAATATAAGCTGGATCAGTTGTTTGATCATTGGTAACAAAAATCTCTTTACCACACTCCAATAAAAAATGCATGTTGATTCCTGACTTCAAGTTCGCCTGTAAAATAGGAAACACACACACACACACACACACACACACACACACACAGTATCACGGATCGCATTTCGTCCCCAGTCGCAATACAACCACAAAAATGTTATATGTAGATGTATACTACTCTATTGTTTGCAGTTATGTTTTCTTCGGTAAAGGTACTTGCTTATAAGCACATTCATAATAGCGACATGCTTGTTTTTTAAATATTATCTCTGCGAAAATCACTAAAAAAACCAGTTGCATTCCTGTTTGTAGTCCGGTAACTTTACCTCTGAGTTCTACTTTACTGGGAGCAGTGAGAATGCCGATGTTTGAATGCATTTATTTTGGCAAGTTAGACATTTATGTATTCACCATGTTGGGAATATTTTTTTCTAAATGAAATTAAATCGATCATAAAAGAAACAAATCGTGCGCATTGAGCTTTCATGAAAGCCATAAGTTACTTGTCATATTTCATGTATACTTTTCAATGTTTTATTTATTGTGTAGATTGTACTGAGTAATGTTATTTGTTAGTGTAAAGAGAATTAGCAGTGAGTTAGGTCTTTATTGTATGGTAAAGTGCTATACGAGCTGTTACATTATTGATATCATTTTCTATAACGTACGTATATGACCACTTCTATATTATTGATAACGTGCATAAAACACTTTACTATATGGTTTTAGTACAAAGACCAAAAAAAGTCTTCTGTGCACGTTAACTTTGCTTTGTTAAAGTGACAAACTACGATTTCTTGTGTCATTAGCTAATATTTAAAACTGTTTGCCTGTTTCTTGCAAATCAAATCCCTAATAATAAAGTTGCATAAGACAGGAGCTCACTTAATGAAGCAATCAAATAAAGACACAGAATCAAAAAAAAGGGTTTGGAGTCTTATGTCGATTCGACAGTTTGAAAGCCAGCAGCCTGAAAAAACAATCCTATCAACCACAATTACATTTAAGTTCTTTTCTACATAATGTATGTCAGAGGCACAACAAGAGAGATTACTGTTTGGCAACAAACTGAAAGTGGCTCTCCGCAAGTGAAAAAGACGCCGAGGTAGACATCCCGGTAGGTAACTTCTATCATCGTGTTCGCTGAAGGCTGTTATCGTGAGGACTGTTATCACCTGTCAGGAGACACTTACGGCCCACGAGTCGATTTGGAGTCGAGCACGTTATACAGAAGACTAGAGTCTTGAGTGAGAGAGTGAGAGAGTGAGAGAGTGAGAGAGAGAGAGAGAAAAAAAAGAATGTATTAACGCCAGAAACGACATTGCTCACTTTTGTCATCGTCAAAGTCGATGCTGATTCCAGCAATTTCATAGTTTCCACCAGGTCGACTTCCCAGAAAGGGTTAGGATCTCCTTCGCAGTAGACATACTGTGGTGAGTTCTGATGTTGATAAGTAGCCATCATTGGCAAGGCATGAATCATCATTGTCTATTTTTTTTAATTGTACTTGCTTTGATGGTTTACCTATTGCGACGTTTACTGTAACCGAGAAAAAAATAGATGCTGACATATCTCTAAAATCTATGTTCATCGATATTACGTTTATATAAATACAAGTGAGTTAGAGTGCAAGGAAAGCATCACTGGGAAAATATTAGTCTGTTCATATATATTCTTCTTTGTTCACAGATTATGAAACACACAAAACAAGAAAGATCGTGTGAGAAATCAGATAATTTTACTGATTGTCAAGAATACCAAAACCACGCCGTTAACGACTCGAATTTACCTTTACGGGGAATATCAGCGAAAATGTATTTTCGACTTGTGTGCATTCTTCTCCACATTCGCAATGGTCGACCTGAAACCCCCAAAACCAGAAGGATTAGTTTCTTTAAGAAAAATGAAGATTAAAAATGACAAGATGGTAATACAATTACTATTCATATTATTTCGTCATTTTCATTGTTGTTGTGTTGTCGGGGAGTATCCGTATTTTATAGGTTAGTGCGCTCGGCAGGTCTCTGGTGTGAGGCCAACAAGCTTGTTACTGTACAACTCCAATCTATCTCGTAGAAATGAGTGTTTTATATACTGGAGAATGCAGAGACGTTAGAAGGAGAGACAGCGGCAAAGCAGAGATCAAAGGATGGGTTTCTGTTGCGTTTTTGCTTTTTCTAAGTCATAACTTCGCAGACCGCCAATGTCTCTGTTAGTTAAAAATAAATAAGTAAATAATGTGCTAATCAGTCATCAATAACTTGCTCAAAAAAGTTGTGGTAGCAGAAATAGAAAACCAGTCATGATGGCTAACAGCACACGACAAAAAAAGGAGAAAAAGCCCAGGATCTCTTCCGCAAAGTAAAACGCGCTAATCACTACAATGAGCAACTAATTCTCCAAAAAGAACAATCCATTCCTACACATATACTTTGCTACACAAAGATGTTCTCCTAAAGACATAATAAGTGACAAACAAATTCTAGCACTCAGAGACATAATAAATATATTTTGCAAATTTCAGAATCGAAAACTCAACTGTTTATTTATTATCTCATTTAAAGAGCTCGATTTGCATATGTAGTCTTGCAAAATCTCTCTTTCGTGTACGACAAGGGAATGGCTTATAAAAAAAGGAAAAAAGAAAGATAAACTAAGCCAGCAACTTTCTTCGGGTAATTTTTAATACATTAGTGGGACGAACACTGGCAGATACGTGTTTTATGTTGAGTGAGAGTACCTGTGTTTAAGTTTATCTTAACTCAGTGTGGTGGTTCTGACAATTTGGTGATCCCGATCTGTCGTGGGTCAGTCAACAATAACCCCGCGACCATTTACAAGATTGTAAAATTGTTTCAATTAAATAACTTCAACTTTCACAGATGAGTTGTAAAATGTAGCAACATTTAAGCATCATATTCTTTAAACGCTGCTATAAAATTTAGCAGCAAATCATTGCAGTTCCCCATTTCTCTGCTAAGACGCATGCACTATAGTACCTTCACTGGAGTAGAGGAAGAAAAACAATTTTCAATAATATTTTATCTCCAATGAAAGTACTCAAAAACACAATAATCATTATAAACATTCTTACACATATTTAATTTTTGCAATTTAAATAAACACAATTGATTTCCTTTCACTTAAAATAATCAAACTATATACAGCCAAAAGGCTGCATTTCTTGACCAGTGATGTGGAAAGCAGTTCTTCGAATGACTTATGCACTCTGGGAACAGCTTCTGTCTACATACTTTTATTATAATAATGCATTTTATATTATTTTGGGTGGTTTTGTATGTGTGTGTCTCTGTGAGTGTTTTTCTTTAAGCCGCCATAAGCCTGTCCACAGAACCGGGATATGGCGCTATATTATGAGGGCACTGTGTTATTGTTGTTGTTGTTGTTGTTATTACTACTACACACATGGAATCATTTACTATTATAACTGTATTCACATGTCAGCAGTCGCACTTTGTCACTGTTCGAAATTAGCCCAATACCGAAGGGTCATTAGACGGTTAATTGTATTAGCTTCTCGATATTTGTTTCAAAATCTTCGTCAAGTGTGCAGCTTACGGTAAATGTTGCCATCTCAATCAAAAATTCAGTAAGGCAGAGGTCTAGCTGAAAATCGTGTACGTGTTTGTCTGTGTGTGTGTGTGTGTGTGTGTGTGATGTTTCAAGGAGGAGCAGGGTAAGGTGCTTGGATGTGTCTGGGAGTGTCACATGTGTAATTGCCATTGTGACATGTGTAATTGTCACTGTTTACTGGCAGACCAATGTTTTTTTCCACACATACATGCTTACCGTCACACTTTGTACCAACCCAGCCTGGTTGACATTCACAAGACCCGTCATCCTTCTTGCATGTTTCTCCTTCACAACCAACTCCACAGTCATTCTCGCAGTTTTTACCCCACTTGCCAAGATTGCAACCTGTTCACGAACATGTGAGGCCAAATATTACGAGCCAGCACTTACTGGAAGAAAACTACAAAGACTGACGGGTAAGTGCTTTCAAATTTGCAGTCATTTATGTTAGAACACTAATAGAAGCAGGACATTTCAAAATAATAGACTCCAACACAGCTTCTCATACCAAAGGTCAAGACAGACATGTTATTCACGCTCACAGTCAGCACAGAGTCACGTTAAAGGTTTTGCTCTGAAACAAAAATGTCTTAAGTGTGGGCTTAAAGGTGGTAAGAGAATCAGAATAACGAGGGCTGAAAGGTAATCTGTTCCAAGGTAATGGGGCTTGGCACCAGAAATACCTCTGCCATACGTCTTTCGTCTTAGTAGGACTCGAAGAAGTGACAGAAGATGAGCAAAGACATCGCGCGGGAGTTAGGATAGGAGTGATCTGGGAAAGCTATCGAGGACCAGTGCCAGAAACTGCGGAGTGTGTTAGAGTGTAAAGGTTATAGACTACAAGATCTGTTTGGTTGTGCATTGTGTATGCATATTTCTGTGTATGCTTGTTTAAGAAGCATTTGATGTCGAGCTCGAGTGCCTGTATGTAATTAAAGCGCTTTGAGTCCGGCTTATACTGGTTGAAGATGCTATATAAAAGTGATTATTATTATATTTATTAAACTGTAGGGAAGTATAAAACATTGTACTTTCACCGGAGTACAGAAAAAACAAGGTGCGTACTCTACAGTAAATTTGCATAGTTGAATCAAAAATACAACCCGGCAGGGGTCAGTTCAAACGAAATTCAAAACAAGTGTGTGCTTGAGTGTGTCTGTGTGTGAAGGATGAGGGGGTAAGATGCGTGTGTGTGTTGGGGTGTCACCCTTGTCATTGCCATTTATGTTCAAAACACTTTTTATCAGCTCAACCATGCACTGGCAGCCCAATTCTTTTTAAAAACATTCATGTTTACCTCCACACAGTGGCGCTATCATTTCTGTTGATGTACAATTACAATGCCCATTAGTCTTGTTGCACACTCCGTCCTTACAGCCCTCTCCACAGTCATTCAGGCAGTCATCTCCCCACTTTCCAGGATTGCAAACTGTTCACGAAACATGTGAGGCCAAATATTATGAGACAGCACGTACTGAGAGAAAACTACAAAGACTGAAGTGAGTGCTTTCAAAATTGCATTTTTGTTCTTGTGAAAGCGCTAACAGAAGCAGTTCAATTTAAAAGAATAGATATATACAATATATATAATCAATCGCCTCGCAAATGAAGTCAAAGAAAGAAAGACAAAGTGTGCAAAAGAAGTAATGTATCATCTTATGGGGAAAGAAGACGTCTCATGTCATTTGAACGACTCAGTGATTCTTGGAACGGCAAAAGGCGGACATGTAAAAATAAGTAGAGTGTTTATTAATATGTATAAAGTAAAAATTGTAAATACTTCATTTAAAATAATGCTCTCGGTTAAACGTCATTAATGATGATGATGATGATGATGATGATGATGATGATGATGATGATGATGATGATGATGATGATAAAGAAAGCGTTCCGAATTGTCTCTCCAAAGTGTGTGTGTGTATGTGTGGTGCTTTCGTATGTTTGCACGTGTGCGTGTGTGAAGGTGATGTCATTCATCAGATTTATAACTGTAGTACAACATCAGCTCTGCAGTTCTGCACTTGCAGTCTAATATATTTGTCCATAAATGTAGGCTTACCATCACACTTTGGAGGCATCCAGTGTGACCTGCAGTGTGACTTACACGTTCCGTTCAAGTGGCAGTTGGTCTCATCACACCCAGCTCCACAGGCATCCGTACAGTTGTGTCCCCACTTTCCATCAGGGCATTCTGTACACGAGACATGCGAAGGTAAAGATTCTTAGACATCACGTACTGATGAAAATTACAAAGACTTAGAGGTAAGTATCTGCTTTCAAACTATCAGTTTTTCATGGCAGAGTGCTCATAAAAATCGAATAAAAGAATGAAAAAATGCAAACCTGCATTCAATCGCCACACAAAATAAGGTTAGGGGAAGAAAGACAAGGTTTGGAGAAATATTGTGTGTTTTAAATGGGAAAGAAAACTTCTCATGTCAGGTTTCTCTTGTTTCCAAACAGAGTGATAAGAGCTGTAGGGTTTGCATCTAAGCAAATCTTCAGACATCAGAAATGTTTTGTATTCAGTTTCAGACAAACTTAAGGTGCTCTTTGATTAGGTCATAACTATTTTTACAAGCAATTTTATTGTTCCTTTTGATCTTTTTCATGTACTTGTTAAATTCCGACGTGACTTTTTATTCCAGCAAACAAACAAGAATGCACTTATTCAGCCAGCAGGACATCAGACACTGTGCTGAAATATTTCATTTCTTTCGAAAATCAAGTATTAGGCAGAGCAGCCTAAGCTGTGTGCTCAATAAAAGTTTGTAATTAAATAGATTTTTAAAACAAAAGACATACACATTTTTATCCTATGCCTTCTAAGGCAGTCACTGCTTCAAACTACGTCAACATTTAGAAAGAACACTGTTTATGTTAATTAAGTTTACTAAAATAAATAAAAAGAGTTACCTCTACAAGCACCAGTACAATTTAAAGGTATTTTGTAAATAGTATATCAGTGGATTTGTGTTTTTACCTAGTCTTGTGAGCTGATTGATATTACAGGTTCCGAGATTAAAACTATTTACTACTTTCGGCGCTGCGATGAGTGGTGACGTGATCTGCTGTATTAACATGGCAGATAAGTGGTAATTATTGGGAGGGATTAATAACGATGTTTTGTATCAAATTCTACTTCGGTCGTAGTTGACTAGTCCGACGTTGCACCCTTTATTACAGGTTGCGGGCCGAACGTAATTATTTAAGTCCGATAACTAACAGTAGAAAACTAAACTTTTTGTTATTAATTTGACTTAAACAAAATCATACATTAAAAACAAAGTTAAAGTAATAACAAACCAAGGCTTAGCAGTTTTTGTTCTTCATTTACTTTGTCAGAAGTGGACGTTTGACATCTTTTCTCGGCAACAAGTTTGTTTATGTTTGGGGTGTTTGTGTGTTGTGGAGATTCTCAGGTTGGACTGCAAGTGTACTTCAATAAGACGACTCCTGTGTGATGCTTTCTTGATCTTCATCATAGAGAAAAGTTGCTCACACAGATATGTACTGCCAAACATGCTCAAGATTCGAGCCGCGTGTAGACGAAGATGGGGCATCGTTTGTGGGAGGGAATGAGTGAACTGTGCAGGCCCCACACAGTCGTACTTTAATAACAACAATAACAATAACAACCGACTTTATTAATCCCAACGGGAAATTTAGATGGGAGCTGTGGCCTGTTTCTAAAATATATGTATATGGGGGGAAAAACACACACACACACACACACACACACACACACACACACACATGCACACCTACCCATCACACACACACACACACCACTGATAGTTCATCTGTGATTGAGTAGCTGAACTGCGGATGGCACAAAAGATTTCAGATGCCTTTTGCTTTTGCATACTGGCATGGCATAGCGTTTACCGGAGCTTAATAAAACAAATTCTCCCGCTAGCACATGTTCAGGTATGGACAGAATGCGGGAAGCTTTCATAATTAGCTGTTGATTACAGAAGGAAGTCAAGTCCATCTGTTTAATACCAGTTATCTTGGAACAGATGTGGACAATGTTATTTAAACTGTTCCTATCATGAACAGATAGATTATGAAACCAGCATACAAATGAGAAGGATAAAAGACTCTCAATAAGAGATTGGTAAAAACGACCTAAAATTGCTCTGCTAACGGAGAAGCTATTTAACTTCAGCTAAAGGTACATTCTTTGCTGGCCACGTTTGACAATGTGTTCAGTGTTTAGAGTTCATTTCAGCTGGCAATCAAAAACAGTTCCCAGGTACCTGAAAGAGGTGACAGTTTCAACGGGTTTGCTATGTATCACACTGGGAGCAACAAAATCATCTTTAAATCTCCTAAAATCCATATTCAGTTCCTTTGTTTTGTCTACATTTAACTCAAGAAAGTTCTCATCGCACCACTTTACAAAGTCAGTTAAGGCATTACCATGATCTGTCTTATGTTCTTGTAAAAGAGTCAACAGTGCAGTATCATCAGAAAACTTAATGAGGTATCTATTCTCCTCCATACTTCTGCAGCTGTCGGTATACAAAATAAACAACAAGGGTGATAGACAACAACCTTGTGGGGACCCGGTGCTTGTGTCAGACTAATTACTATTAACATACACCCTCTGCTGTCTGCATGTCAAAAAATCCACAATCCACCTGACCAGTTGGTGTGGTAGATCAAAATCAGATATCAATCGCAGAGCTAGAAGGTATGGCTGCACTGTGTTGAATGCAGAACTAAAATCTGCGAAAAGTAGTCTGACATGTGTCTTGGGCTTTTCCAGATGTTTATAAAGCGTGTTCAAACTAAACAACTTGGCATCATCAACACCCCCACCCTTCCTATAAGCAAATTGCAATGGGTCCATTTACTCTCTACGGATGTTAAGATAAGATTTTTGACAATCTTCTCAAGGGTTTTCATTATGAGGGAGGTTAGTGCTATTGGCCGAAAATCATTAGGTTGACTAGGATTAGCTTTTTTGGGGAGTGGGATGATATTAGAGAGTTTCCAGAGTGTAGGAATGTGTCCTGAGTCAAGAGAGAGTTGAAAGAGGTGTTGAAACACTCCACTCAGTTGAACAGCACACCAATGCAAGACCCGCCCACAGATTCCATCTCGCCCTTGCGCCTTGTTAATCCTAATCCGCTTAAGCAGGTTTTTCACATCGACTTGAGAAATTACTATGTTATCATTAGGGACAAGTGACTGTCTGAGTTCCCTAACTTTATCAGAAAAATCATGATTCTCAACACGTGCATAAAAGTTGTTCAAAACATTTGGCAAGTCCCGATCACTCACGCCATTAAGTTTGACTGATTTTCTAGTACAATCTACCTTCTGATTAACAGAAGACTTAGACTTAATCCCCTGCCAGGCATAACGAAGGTCGCCGGCACAGTAACGCAACTCTATATTGTGTTTATACTCTCTTGTTGCTCTTTTGATTGCCTCCCTTACCTCTTTATGAACAGATCTTTTTGCCAATGCATCGCCAGTGAAAAAGATACGTTTTTTCCTGTTGAGAACACTCTTCAGGCTCCTGGTAACCCACGGTTTGTTGTTAGGGAATATTACAATGTTTTTACAGGATATCACAGAATCAACACAAAAGGAGATATAAGAAGAAACGACATCCGTCAGTTCATCTAGGCAATCACATGAGTTATAAAAAAACATCCCACATCGTACAATCAAAACAACTTCGTAAACATTCGATACTCTCATCCGTCCAACGCTTCACTGACTTAACCACAGGCTTCATACGTTGACACACAGGCTTGTACACTGGGGCCAGAAACACACTATGATGGTAAGAAGCCCCGAAAGATGGCAGAGGCTTGGCTTTGTGTGCTGCAGGGATTGTGCCATAACATAAGTCCAGTTTGGTGTTATTCTGGGTTGTTGGGCAGGTCACATACTGGTTGTAGGTTTTGAGAATCTTCGTTAGATCACAGTTGTTCAAGTCACCCAGAATAAATTTTGGTGCATCTGGTGACAAGGAATCGAGTCTGTGTGTCACATCAGCAATGACCCTCCTGGCAGACGTAGCATTCGCTCTAGGGTGAATATTCACTACTGTGAAGAACAGTTGTGGAAATTCCCTGGGGAGATAGAAAGGGCGAAGGGAGACTGACAACAGTACGATATCCGCGGTGCAGATTGTTTCACGCACTACAACAGTTTTACAGTATCTTTCGTTAACATACAAACAACGCCTCCAACTGATTTACCGGTGACCGTTGCGGAACGGTCACAGCGATATGGAAGACCGAATCCAGAAATAAACAGCTCATCAACATCGTTATCCTTTAGCTACGTTTCGGTGCAGGCAAACAGGCAGGTCTCGCGATACTCTTTCATACACAAGACCAGCGCCTCCAACTCGTCCACCTTGTTGCGCAGGGACTGCATATTGGCAAGTAACACAGACGGTAACGGTGGCATTCTTCTTGTTATTCAGTCCATATTCCCGCAGTCTACGCAGTGTACCTCCTCTCCTACCTCTTTTTCTCTTAGATCTCTCCGTTGAAATCAGTTCATGAGGGAAGGTCGAAAAGAAGAGGGGATGATCGGAAGATCTCAAGGAGAGTAGGAACTCTCTCGTGTAGATGTAGCGGCCCGCCATCTTGATGTTGTTGTCCTGACGCAAGTACAGTAGAAATCCAGAGACAAACGCTGATTAACACCACAATTCCTGGATTCATGAACTTGAACATTATAGAAATAGTCACATCCACCACCATGCATAAAATGAATAGTGAGACTGAAAAACTGACACACTAAATAGAAGAAATACGTGAGCACAACGGTCCCGTCGCCCCACATGCGTGAGCGCCATATTGACTAGTACTTTGCTTTGCCTTCAGTCACTCATTACAATGCAGTTCTATGAGCTCCATCTGCAAATGCACAGGTGCAGTGTCCACGTCGATGGCAAATGGGTTGTAAAGTAGTTGGAAATTGTTCGTCTACACCTCAAAGTCACTGAAACGGCGTTTAAACTCAGCACGAAGTGAGTTCAGTTTGTCAGCAAAATGTGCATTTGGGAACCTTGACGCTAACTTCGTCCATCACTGTTTTGCAGCAAGGAAAGTGAAACAAGTTGCACCGATTCATTTTTGCTTCTCATAAGACCAACTTCACTTCATGTCCGTTATCAAGTGGCACCGTCCCTGGAGCTGCAGGTTCAAGACGTTGACATAAGTGGTTATGTTACACAGAACTCACATTTCCACTTTTCATCCTCCAACACTGTGAAGTTTTTTCCTTTGCTGTCCATGAACTGACAGATTGCCCAAATTATCTGAAAAACTCAAGTGAGAACTTTTTCCCGACTTAGCCACCGCACGTCTGTGTGATACGCCTGCCGCCCCACTGGGAATATTTCCTGCACAAAGGACTGAAACAGGCGGGGATTGAACCCTTTGGCTCTGATGAAGTTGACGGTTTGTGTGTTACAGTGCTCAGTACATGCTCCATGTTGAGGACACAATGACTCTTGGTGTATTATGCAGTGATATTCTATCAACTCCTAACTACAATTTTCTTGGACATGTGACCGCATCCTTGCAACTAGTCCACTCTTTGAGCCGCACATCGTTAGCGCTCCATCTGTTGTAAGTGCAACAAGTTTGTCCAAGAGTAGATTCATGTCAGCGTTACTTTGACATACATAGTCAAAAATGTCCTTTCCTGTCGTTGTACCATGCATGGATTTTATGTCTACTATTTTTTCTGCGATATTCAAACTGGAGTCGACTCCACGGATGAAGATGGCAAGTTGTGCTGTGTCAGTCGTGTCAGTACTACCATCGACTGCAAGAGAGTGTGCAACGAGGTCTTTGCATTTTTTTGATCAGCTGTGTTTTCACATCAGTGGCCATCTCACAAATCTGATCAGCAAGCGTGTTTCTGCTGAGGCTTACATTTCAAACATCTGCTTTTTGTTTGGACACATGACTTCACACACTTTTATCATGCAACTCTACCCAAACTCTCCCTCTTTGAATGGCCGGGATGATTTAGCGATCTCTTCTGCCATAACAAAACTTGCTCTCACAGCAGCTTCACGTTTTGATGTTTCTATAGTGAAAAATTTCTTCTTTCATCTTAGATTCCTCTTAAGTTCTTCCACTTTCTTTAGCTTCTGTTCTGCATTCAGGTTTCTCAACTTGTCCTGATGTTTAGTCTCGTAATGCCGTCTCAGATTGCATTCTTTGGTCACAGCTATTGTATCTCCACAAAGTAGACACTGGTTTACCACTGATATTAGTAAACATGTAGTCAGCCTCCCATTGGCTTTGAAAGACTCTGTTTTCAAAATCAACTTTTCTCTTGGCCATTTTAACGGCTAGCTTTAATTTAAACTTTGACTTCTAATGAAATTAAAAAATATCCCTTTACTACACAGTGTAATGTTTTCGATCTTCATTATGTAAAATTAACATTAAGTAAATGTCTTTAGAAAAGTCACAACACGTGCTTAGTGTCCGATCATCTTTCTTTGGAGACTCGCTTGCCAGCCCGAAGAAAGTGATGAGTTTCTATTAGTCCGAGGTTGAGTGTCCTCTTCCTACACGTGGGGTGTCCTCAGTCACCCTTTGATCTCGGATGGATTCAGGTACTCAAAATCTTCGACCAGCTGCCGTGTTCAGGCCAGTGTCCCGTGTCACAGGTCAGATTTATGGGCCCCGACTTGACCATCCTTTCAGATCATGAACAGGAGCGGTGGTAACGTTTTCTGCAATCATTACCTCGCTTGCTGTGCTGGACGTGAACTTTTCTGTCATTTGCACTTCTTGTCGCCGGGCCATTAACTATGATTAACTAAAAGTCTTTCGCGGGCCAGGTAAAATTTGATGACCGTGACCGTGTGCTGGCCGTGTGTTTGACACCCTGCTTTATTACATGTTTTCACATTGGTTACCTCAAAGATTCCTGTCGCACAGTTAAAACAATACGCACATATATATATTATATAGTTAACTTTTTTCAGCGTCCATATATGCTTGACATTTTGGTGCTCAAATATCATAGCCTTTCAATTTTTAAGTAAAATACAACAGAAAACAGTAACTTCTAGTCTAGTGATGTAATCAATAACAATACAAGAAATCTTGATTATTCTAGATTTTACAATAATAAAATATTGTCCCGGGATCACCTTTTTTATCAGGTAAGGCATAAACCAACACGTAAATTGGTTTAAGAGAAATTACGATAAGTCGTCTAATATACTGCGCGTTCTTCTTTCTTGGAATAAACACGGCTATTTTGATTAAGTTTACTAAAATAAATAAAACAAGATACCTGTACAGGCACCAGTACTTCTGTTGCAGATGACGTTTCCAGGTTTGCACCCTTCAGGACACGGCTTGTCACATTTTTCACCCCAAACAGTGTTGTTTTGGCACTCTGAAAATATTAACTCTGTGTGTGTGTATATATATATAGAGAGAGAAATCCATTTATGCCTCAAATTTCAGTGCTCAAATATCATAGCTTTTCAATCTTTAAATAAGATACAACAGAAAACAGTAACTTCTAGTCTAGTGATGTAATCAATAACAATACAAGAAATCCTGATTAATCTAGATTTTACAATAATAAAATATTGTCCCGGGATCACCTTTTTTATCAGGTAAGGCATAAACCAACACGTAAATTGGTTTAAGAGAAATTATGATAAGTCGTCTAATATACTGCGCGTTCTTCTTTCTTGGAATAAACACGGCTATTTTGATTAAGTTTACTAAAATAAATAAAACAAGTTACCTATACAGGCACCAGTACTTCTGTTGCAGATGACGTCTCGACGTTTGCACCCTTCAGGACACGGCTTGTCACATATATCACCCCAAACAGTGTTGGTTTGGCACTCTGAAAATATTAACTCTGTGTGTGTGTATATATATATAGAGAGAAGTCCATGTATGCCTCAAATTTCAGTGCTCAAATATCATAGCTTTTCAATCTTTAAATAAGATGCAAAAGAAAACAGTAACTTCTAGTCTAGTGATGTAATCAATAACAATACAAGGAATCCCAATTATTCTAGATTTTAGTGTAAAGCGACATTGTTCTAGGATGATCTTTGTCATGCAGTTTTGCCTCATCCATCACGCACATTGGGTGAAAAAGAAATTTTAATACGTCATAAAATATGCTGCTCGCTCTTCTTTCTTGAAATAATAACAGTTATTTTAAAAAAAAACTTTACTGAAATAAAGAAAATAACTTACCTAAACAGGCACCAGTTAATCTGTCGCAGGTGACGTTTAGACGTTTGCACCTTGAATCACATGTCTTTTCACAATTGAGACCATACCTATCGCTTAGGCACGCTGAAAAAAATAACTTTATACATACTGAGAGAGAATAACCAGATGTGAGTAGAGAGAGAACTAAAAACCAGATTCTCTACAGGAACAGCATGGATAAACACGATGCTTACAAAGAAGAGGATCTTTAGTTGATGCCTTTATGTATCACTTTAGGTATTTGAGCTCTAAGCAATGTAAGTATTACATTTTACACAAAAGTTCATATATATATATACTAAGAAGTCCGTGCATGTTTGACGTTTCAGCTCTTTACGTATTATAGCTTTTAGAGCACTAAGATACAACAGAGAAACAGTAACTCCTAGTCAAGTGATATAATCAATAACAAAACAAGGAATTACAATTGATCTAAATTTTACTAGAATAAAACACTGTCATGATCACCTTTGTGATGTTGCGGTGCCTAAGCCAACACTTTGGTCTAAGAAAATTTTTAATAGTTCGTCATACATGCTGCGCGCTCTTCATTCTACACACAACAAACTTTTGTACGCAGAGGCAACAAAGATATCATAATGACGACACGTAGAAAAATCGGAGGTAACATCCACCATGTGTAATCATAACACTAAAATGTATTTTCATAATTGACATACTAATATTTAGACATACATGTTTACACAAGAACTATAATCTGACTAGAATACTGTCTTATTTGGATACACAATACTGTACAATTATTTGATTATATAATCACTACAGTGCTACCTATATCTTTGCAGATTTCCCACTGCATGCCTGTTTGAAGATTGTTTAGCGTCATCAGAAGTAACTTTTATAGCTAAACAATTACAGTTACTCACTAGGGAGCTATCTTTGGCTTTAACACTTTAGTTTCTTTTTTGAGGCAACTATTACAGTCGTATTGAACTACATGATTCTTTTACACTTATTAAAGAAACCCCCTGTATCATATCCTTTTTTTTTAGAACATTTTCCATAAACATATTACATTACATAAAAACATTAACCAAATCATATTCATTGTAATATAACAAACATACGAAACAATATCACAAAAATTAGGTAGTGCCAGAAATTTTGGACATATTTTACATTTCCAAACTATCTTGAAAGTTTTCTTTTTCACATCTGCAGTAGTCCCAACTATCGTGCTACTCTAGACCCATGTTAAGTAGAATTATTTTTGTCCCCAGTATTCTATGCAGGACTCTGATTTGAAGCCATTTTAAACTACTATCCAATATCTAATAACTTAACTCTTTTCAATATATAAACAGTTATTCTTTATTTACACATTAAACCTACTACAGGCATAACATATATGCTTAAGCCATTCAGACCGTTGCAATGTACCCTATATAACAATACAACTATCTATCTATCTATTCCTCTTTGTGCATCAGGTTGCACATAAGGCCTCAACCAGAGTCCGCCACCGATGTCGATCGGCTGAAACACGCTCTAGGTGACCCCATGTCCAGCCCTTTCCTTTCATCTCCCTTTCCACTGTTCTTCTCCAAGTTTCCTTTGGGCGGCCTCGTTTTCTTCGGCCGTCTGGAGTCCATCGTAGGGCGACTCTGGAAAGGTCTGCTGTCTGCTGGCGGAGCACATGTCATCCAGGAAAGTTCAGTTTTTATTTTCCTGACATGAGTTGTTTCAACATGAGACCAATGACGTGTGCTCTATTCAGTTCTGCTGCTTACTATGAGCTCCGAAAGACCAGCTCCATTCGTCATACGCTGTCCATCTCGACCACCACAATTATCATCTGCTCATTTTATCTAAACGAGACTACTGCAACTCTCTTCCTGCTGGCTGTCCAGAGTACCTCGTAGATAAGCTTCAGAAAGTCAAGAACTCAGCTGCTCGTCTACTTTTCTGGACTCGCAAATTTGAACATTTGAACAAATTTAAACTGCGCTTCCTCAGTCTCTTCATTGTCTAACACTTTAAGCTAGAATAGACTACAGGCTTTCAACTCTATGCTATGGATCCTTTGAAGGCTCCTCCCCCCACTACTCAAATCTTGTCTGTTCCACCCCAGCCCAAAACCTTAACTCCTCATCAGACTCCCACAATATATCCCTCCATCCCACAAAGACAATCGCGGACAGCAGATGTTCTCCTTCTGTGCTGCCAAGCAGTGGAGCTCCACATCACATTCGCCCCTCGGACTCCAAGGCTACATTTAAACGCTCTCTGTAAACATATCTCTTTACGAAGTACCATTCCTGAAATAGTACTATTCGTAACTCTCTTGTATTACTCTCTGTCATGTCTGCCACCAAGCACGGCTCCAACTGTTTACAGCACTCTTCATATCTTCATCCATTTCTTTACGGTTTGTGCCTCTACATATCGCACCGTCTACTATCTGTCCATTTATCATTACTGGTTTGCGCAGCTAGTGTGATCTTAGTCGTAATGCCGCCACCGCCACCACCACCTCCAGACTGTTTCAAGTCAGGAACAGCTTTCGCTGTGCACCAGAAAGTTTTCCAGTGAGTTTGCCTTGACAATAACTGCAAACCCTCATCCGCAGTTTTGATGAGACACAACCTGTCATTGAAAAGAGGATTTTGAATTCTGCCAGCTGTACATGGAAACCTGGTACAGAAGAAATGGCTTGTGTTTTCAGCCCCGCTGGTCACTGCACAGGAAGTAGCCTGAACTACAGCGAACTTTTACATTTTTCTTCAGTGGTTCTTCTCTCCTAATTCTTTAGACACGATCTTTGCATCTATGGGTAAAGAAGCATTACACTGTAAAAGAGGGGCTACAATGCACCAAATGCACGAAGACAAAAGCCAAGGAAGGGAAAAATAACTGCTGTAGCTTAATCACCTACCAACAATCCCTTCTTCAACATCCTTTTAATGTTTCTACTTTTCGTTTTAAAATTTTTCATTGATCTTCATTACAAACAGTACAACAGTAGCAATCAGCGAGACAGTGATTGAAAACTGGATTTGGAAGAATTTTCCAATTCAATGCATCAACTAAAATTTCCTTGCCCTCAGAAGAACAATGTACTAACAATAACAGTATGCATTCACAAGCTAATTATACTAGCAAGGCGATCACAGCTGTAAACATTTCTTCACAATTAAACAAAGCCACCATGAACCTAGGTGCGGCACAAACATTTTCACTAAAATCTTATTTAGAAGCATCAATTGCAATCAAAAATGAAGCGAGGTATTTAACTTCAGGTACTTACCTTATGTCGTCTTTCAAGAACCACAAAAAGAGACTTTCCTGGACATTTGTACTGAGAATTCATACAAGTGATTGAACGCCAGTACAGTCCCGCCACTCCGTTTCTTCGTTGTGGATGCAATCATGATACTCGTTTAAGTGAGCTCAAGTCTGATATTCACGTCGGTAATGTTTAAATGATTCATCTTTCTATTGACTATCTTTGCTTTGCACGGCATGTATCACCTAATGAAGGTTAAAACATCTCTTTCTTTACTTTTCGCCTCCGCCGAAGCGAACGTCTTTGGAAAAAAACTGTTTCGAGAGTGCAATGTGAACTGGATTCTGTGGCAAGTTGTACAAAAAGTAAATGAATAAAAAGTGAAAGAAACTGTTGGCTTCTTTAGGGATTGTTTTACAATGATTTGCTTTCCTTAAAGAACCAAATTAGTCAACCAATAAGGTTGTTTGCTATATCTGAACATTGGCAATGCTGATCAAGAAATATGTTTGAGTTGATTGGCACTTAACGTTTGTATGTGTTGTGTATTGTCCATAAAATGCGAAGTGATGACATTCCATTTGGGGACTCAAAATTAGGAGCAGGTTAATGCACATGCAATTACGTTTTATATCTATGAAAGAGACAATGACTTGACTTTGACTTCAAAGTCTAAGTATATCAAAGTAAGCGGCTATCTTATGGTCAACTTACCGTAAACTTCCACCTCGCATATGTTTAATACTGATGATTCATCGTCAGCTCCTATTTTATGTCTCTCGACTGATACAACTCCTGCTTTTTGAACCTCAGTTGAATTAAAGGTATAATTATGTACTGATGCATTGTCTCTGAAAATTATAAAATCTTTTTCATCCAAGAGGACATGCATGTTCTGATTTCTTATCTCATCTGTAAAAGAAATATAAGTGTTACATGACAGTACACCGCTTATTTGCTGTAAGATGCACATTTCTCTGATCTAGCAACACCACTTTTACCATTATAACTAATTTGTCTTCACAAAGTCACTCCCGAGGTCACTTTAGTATACTTCACAAGGGACACTAAAAAGATCTTCTATATATACATATCTGGTTACAGTATTAGTCGCTGTACGCAATCTTCAGTTCCACTAATGATAATAAAGGGTTCTGTTACATTATGCATAAAATGCCAATAATTTATTTCCATTTATATAATGTGACAGATTGTGCGAAATTGTCACTATGCACTTTTTAAAACCAGGTTAAATGTTTCTTAATCTTTATTCTTACAGGTAGAGCGTCCGACGATGATGATCTTGTGAATATAAATGTTTGGTCCTAAATCCACCCTAAGCCAAGACTTCTGCCAGCCAAATTGAGTATGGATGCAGTCTGGGGGTGAACTGTCATATCCGCCCGCTACCCCATTTACAGCCGCCGTGCAATTCCCCCTCCAGGTGTCATAATCTGAACTTTGATTGCACGGTTTGTTTAGAGCAACGTTCCCTGTAACGCAAAATACACTTCATCAGAACATCTACAAAATATTGACTAAAGAATTTGAATCATCAAACGTAAAATATAACTTATCTGTTTTTAACAACACTTAAAATATTAAAAGCTTTATAAGAATTAATTAAAGAACATGTTTAAAAAACAATGAATTTTTTTTTAATTGCTGAGTATTTCATTGTAGATTTTTCCTATGAACATATGCCAAAATACAAAACAACACAAATAATATTCAACATTTACCATGTTAAAGACTAGATAACCTAATTGTTTAATTCATTGAATATCTCCTCATCCCATCGACAGCAGACCTGAAAAGCACAGCTCTGCCTGCACTGTAAAGCTGTGAAGTGATACGACATACCTAGAAGTGTTGCGGGTCTATGCTGCACTAGGGGTGATTAAGAACAAGCAGAAGTTTTGTGAAGATGATATACTTTTAATAATTTGGTTTTTGCAATATTTGTCTCCGAAATCAGTGACTTTTTCAATAGCATAATTTTTAAACAAGAGCTGGAGGCAGAATAACACTCAATCAAGAAATATAAAAAATTTTCGCCATTTTTTGTAAACAAGGTTCCGACAGGTATGACCACACTGAAAATGACTTTTTTAAGGACCAAGAAATCTATTGTAAGGACAATTCAAAGACTTTTATACAACATGCAAGCAAAATTAACTAAATGCTATCTCTCAGTCATATTTCACCTATTTTTCAAAGAAGGAAGATATAATTTGAGGTAGAAGTATATGAGTGTTTCTTTTATTACGGTTAAAAAAGTAAGTTTCAACACTCTAGAGCTTTTTCTTCTTTACGTGTGTTTTTGTACTTTTAAGCTAGCATTTCGCCATGAAAACAATATTTAAAGATACATTGCAAGATCCACACTATGCTTCTTTGTCTTTTAATATGCAGTCTTTGTAATCATTATCTTTTGAGCATTGATGTTGAAAACTACACTTCCAGGCATGATGCGATGGTTTGCGCTAGAAGATAACACGATTTTAAACTAGAACCTAAAACGGAAACAGTGTCCGCGGTGGGTGGATGGATAGAGCACGTGGTGTGCAGTCGTAGCTGATAGCTTCACCATTGGTATCCAACATAGGTTAACTTTGGTGTTGTTTATTTGACCGACTTCAATAAATAGGAGCTCAGGGAGGTTTGCGAAAGCAGGAAAAGACAGTCACATCTGCTTGGACGTTTGAGGGAAGCCTTTTAGGGAGGATTTGCACTGCTTCTCTGGCGTGTGAGCTCACTGGCTATCACTGTTTTACCAGAAGCATTTTGCATGCAACTGTGCGAGCAGAAAAACAATAACGATGTGTGATGTATGTATGATCTGCATGTGCTTGACTCTTTACTACATTGTCATTTGTTTTTATTTGTCTTTTTCCAGTGATATTTTTATTTGGTTCTAAAGGATTAAGGCAGACAATGATAGACTTTTCTTACAGACGTGCACGCTGTTCTCTATCTCTGCTTTACGTCATGCGTCATCTGCTCAACTCTGCTTAGAGCTGCTTACCACGGAGATGTATATGTAACTTTGAGATACTTACTAAGCACTTTTGGGGTAAATCTCGTCTCGGGCACGATTTTTGTTTTATAGAAGGGAAAAGAAGCGGCAGCATGTGAATCTCTGTTGCTTGTCATTTGATAAACAGGAAGAGTACCGGTGTCAACACAATACAAAATCCCGTTTCTCTACAGCAGCTAGCCACAGGAGCACCAAAAACACAAACTGTATATCTAGGTTACAATTCATTGTACACAATGCACTCGACATCTGGTTGGTACCTCATGATATGATAGACATTCCGAAAAAGATCTTGGATGTCCTATTCGAGGCAAATGGCGATTCTGTTATGTAGATGGCAACATTAATAGCTACTTTTTTTAATGTTTTTACACTTCAGAGAGAGTAAAGGGTCTGTGTTCGCATCGTGATACCTGGTTTAGGTCTGTTGCTCTAATTAAGTATGGATGATAATCACAATAATCAGAAGTAGACACTCAATCGTGCAGTTTTTGACGAAAAAGTCTTATAAACTTTCTTTTACTCTGGTAATGAATAAGGGAAAATTACCTTCTGTCTGCCATTCCCATGCATACCCAAAGCCACGGATACATAGTAAAATCTAACTCGAGAAGCCCAGTTAGATCTGCCTGCCTTAACTTGTAAACATAACAGATTCTAACATTGTTTTATTGTAACCGTGTTCAGGTAACGACAGTAATCTGCACAAGTATTGGATAATTCTTGTAAATAAGTCAGATACAAGAGGAAACCTTTCACATTCCCCAGAGGATTCTGCCAACATTTAAAATTTACTTGAACATAAATCAAAAAGTTTTATTTTAACTTTCTCTAGATCAGTGTCTTGTTTCCATCCCCAAATTTCACATCCATACCGAAGAAAAGGTTTCTTTTGTATCAAATATTTGAAAGATTATGTCTGTTTAAAGGTTCTTTAGTATAAAGACATTTTTTGACTCCTGCAAACGCTTTTAATGGTTTTTCAGATAAACTATCAGTACATTTAACCCACTTTAGCGTAGATGTAAATGTAACGTCTAAATAATTATAGCTAGGTTGTACAGTAATCTTTCCAGCATAGTACCATTTTTCACAATCCTTAATTAATAAAGCCACTATTTTAAACTAGCATTTTTGCTTTATCCATATTCTGTAAGTCTTTATTTGTTACATAATGTTTCTAATCTAGATAGTAGATTTTATGTTAAAGGTCAACCGCAAAATCGGCAACAAAGGCAATGTCATTTGCACACATCAAAAGTAAAATCCTAAGTGGATCTGCCAGGACGTCAAAACCACGTGCACCACATAATGTTAAGTCTGACCAAACCCCAGATAGAAAGAAAACAACAGAGGGATTAACACCCAACTTTGTTTGACACTAGATATACAATCAAAATAGTCAGTCATTCGAGTTCCGACCTTAACAGCACCTTTCACACTTTTATACATGCTCTGTAGTGTTTAAAACATGCTCCTATGGACATCCCTTTTCAATAGAACATATAGTAATTCGGATCTATCAATACTATCAAAAGCTTTCAAAAAATCTAAGAAAAGAGTGTAAAGGCGTCCACCTTGTTTTGTTAAATATTTCTGAATTAGAGCTTCCAGGATAAGTTCACTTTCTTCACAGAATTAGTCAATTGCTGGACCGTTTGCTAATAACGTTTAAAAGTGAAATCCCTCTAAAGTTATTTACTTTACTATTATTACTTTTCTTGTGTAGCCAAGTGGTGTGTGGTGAGGGGAGTCGAACATTGACCACAACAGTCCAGCACTCAAGTCAGAAAGGCAGGAACCTGTCAGTAGTTGCACATCTCTTTAATGAAGGCTAGATCCACAGTCACGGCTGCGTCACTTGTCTTGCGCTTTCACTTCGCAGTTTTCTCCCCTGTCCTTGCGTCTCAGCTCTGCCATTATATACCTCTCGGGTGGGTCACTTTTCGCGGTCTTTTACATGCATCAGCACTATTCTCGCATCCATCATCAGATCTATGTTCGCGGTCTTTCCCAATCGTACCTTTACTTTACTCGCATGGATCAGTATTTTCTGCTTAACAAGCGCTGGACTACCGGCCCTGTACACTTGTGTAGAGGAAAAATCACTGCCTTGGACCAGCTTTCCGGATATGTACCACTTAAACACACTTTATTAAAAAGGGAGTGTAGCATTCTCCCGAGGATGTTATTTGCAATCTTAAAAATGTCCTCTTCTCAGTTTGAGTTTAGTAGAGCAAACATTTCTCACAGTTCCCATTATTATGATTAATTAATGAGCTTACATCCTTTATGTCAAAGTCAGTATCATATGATGATTGTGTTATATTTAGGAGATCTCTAAAGTAGTCATACCATGTCTGGAGGGGGGGGGGCTATTTTATTGCAATCAATAAAAGCAATTGTAATAAGAGCTTTCACTTTCTGACAGAAAGTTATAGAATTTGATCATTACTTGTGTTAAAATGTTATTATGACTGAAAATGATCCACGAAACAGACTGATGGAATGACTGCCTGTATAAATATTTCGTACCCTAGCACCAGTTACTTAGGGAATAGGATAACTAGTCTGTCAGATTCAGTTGTTAGGCAGAGCACAGATATTTCGTTTAAACGCAAATCTATTCTCTGTCTGGTAAATAATACCAGCTGCTGGTATGATCAGGCGCTTCTTAAAACCTTAATGGCAATCACTTCTCGGCAGCAACGACAAATCTTCTTTTGGTTTTAAATATTGGAAGTGCCCCGATGCAAGCATAAGGAGGGGAGCTTGTATATAAACCCTACTTTTGCTAAAACTAATAAATTGATCACATAATGCAAAAACGCCACGCAACAGAAAAATTCCACAGAAATACAATGATTTTTAAGCACTGAGGTGATGTGCTACATCCCTGTTCAACAACAAAACAAAACAAAATTAAAAGCAGAAGAAGGGGCAAGGTGTCATAAAAGATGTGCCCATCCAATAAAACCTGGAAGATATCAACAAGATACTAAAGCAAGCTGCAGGGCCGTAAAAAGATTCAACAAACAGTAGAAGACTAAAAAGATCACTCCTGTCGGGAACCTGATCCTAGGAACTTTAATGCTATAAACCCACTCTGGAATAGGGAAAAAACAAAAGCAGACAAAGGAAAGGAGATGGTGGAAGAAGCCATGGAGGATGCTAATGTTTGCCTGCTAAACAATGGTCAACCCAACATGTTTAGTGCCATGGCTCCACTGACTCAAAATCAATCTTAGACCTATCCATCTGTATCCCCAGAACTTGCAAATGTCTTAGCATGGGAAGTCCACAAAGATGACACACTATGAAGTGACCACGTTTCAATAATAATTACCATACCAAATACTAAAAATATCCCATCGGAACCACAACCCTCTGTATATAATGCTAAGAAAACTAACTGGAATCTGTATCAGTCGCTAACAGAAGTGAGTGATGTTTGGCTCCCTAATGATGCCACTGACACCAAGACCGACAGACTGACAAAGAGCATCATCAAAGCAATCACATAGCAATACCAAAAGGAAGTTATAAGGACCATAAGAATGCTAGTCGAGCCTGGTGAAACAAAGAATGTGAAAATGCAATTAGAAACAGGAAATACAAGCTAAAGATATGGAAAAAGCACAAAACTATGGAAAACAGAATAGAATACAAAAAAGTCTAAGTCTCTAGCCAAAAACACCATTCTGCAAGTAAAAAATGAAGAACGGCATAGGGTTACCGAGTTCACTAGACCAAAATGCCAACCTAGAATTGATAGCTGGAAAAAGCACTAAGATCCAAAATGCACACTTTTCTGAAAGAAGGTACCAAGTAGAAGACAATCCTAGAAAAGGCTAACCATTTTGGCTGAGACGTTCCAAGAAATCTGCTCCCACTCCAACATATACCATGGCTATAAATATACAGAGAATGAGCTGAATGCATTTTTTCATCCCCTCTAAACCAAAAATATCCTCTCAAACTAAAAACCGAAGAACTATGGAAGAGCTCGAGCAAGCCCTGTCCAATAAAACGTACAGATTTTCACCAGGGCCAGATCTCATTAAAATAAAAATACCTTAAAATAAAACACCTTATTTTAGAGCACTTTTACAAAATCCTGGAAAATAGTAGTTTCCCTAACAAATGGAAAAGGGCTACTAATACCCATCCCCAAACCATGGAAATTAAAACAGCCCCATCTAGTCACAGACCAATAGCACTCACTTCACAACTATGCAGGACATTTTAAACAATTATTAAAAACAGACTAAATCACTTCTGCCAAAGATGGAAGTACAGATGAAGATGTAAGAAGCCGATTAAACAAAGCCAGGCTTGCATTCAACACCCTGCGCCCTATCTGAAACTCAAAGGCTCTTTCTCTACACAAAGATTCACATCTTTAACACAAATGTAAAGGCAGTCCTTCTTTATGGATCTGAGACATGACGTTTGACAAACGCCATCACCAACAAGATTCAGACATTCGTCAACAGATGTCTGCACCACATCTTCAACATCAGAAGGCCCGAGAAGATCTCCAATACAGACCAGTGGGGGAGAACCAATGTCAACTATAGCCCTGTGGGAGTGGACCAACCTAAAACCTGCAATCCAGATCATCAAGAAACGGAAGTGGGGCTGGATCGGTCACACCTTGCGAAAGCCAGCCGACAATTTAGCAAGACAAGCTCTGGGCTGGAACCCACATAGGAGACGCAGGGTTGAGAGACCCAGACAGACATGGAGGAGATCGGTCCACAGAGGCGGAGACAGCTGGTATGACATGGTCAAATTAAAATCTGAAATTGAGGTAAGCTTCGCTCCCATACACCCTAAAGTGACGGGGCTTCATTTATCTTTTCATTTGTGGAAAAGAGACTATGGTTACGTGTGATTAATTCATTCATTTATTTTGAACATTCCACACTCTCTTCATAACACGTAATTTCAGTTCACATTTACAATTATAAAGAGAGTATGCTGGAGGGAAAGAGCACAGCGCACTTCCAACATCGTGTTGTTAGACTGTTTTACATAAATACTTCATCACAATAATACTGCCCACCAATTCTTAAGAAAAATATGCTACAAAAAAAATTATCTTGTAAGAATGACAATACTTACTCTCAAGCGCAGATGGAACATTAACTTGTGCGGCTGTAAAGACCAATATTTCAACGAGTACACTCAGTGCCGCAATCCACCACCAGACACAGCCTGCAATCATAACCAGGTTAAGTCTGTCTTTATACTTCCTGCTCCAGTAGTGCAACGATCAGAGATCATTCCAAAGAATATGTATATACACATTCACACACACATAGACACACGCGCGGCATTTATTTTACATTTTGCTTTTTGTCAATATAGAAGCAAAGACATGCCTTTGTCTGTGTCTAGGACCCAGCGAAACAACGCTTTCTCTCTCTCTTTGTGTCGCGCGAGCTAACGCTTCTTTCGCAAGGTCGAGGTCAGTGAAAAAAAAATGTATGAAAAAAATAATCACAGCCAGGCGCATAGTAATCGGCATGAAGAATAGGATGTAAAAACACTGTTTGAACTGTTAGCGAAAGGGAGTTCACCCAAATCAACGACAAGAGACTATAGATCTAAATATAATCATTTGTTATTCAGTCGTTTAACCAAGGCATCCGAGGAAAACAACGTGGAATCATTGCCTGCTGCACATTTCCCCTCAAACTAAGGAGTAGATGAGCGACAATGTCATTAATTTAGTGCAGGATTTATGGAGAACGTTAGTCAAGGACAACTCTTGTCTTTTCATAGAGGGAAAAAGCAGAAAGCCACAGACAATCCAGCACACAGAGGAACTCAAGGAGGGTGCAACACAAGCTGTTTATAATAAAACCATAATAGATCGTAGACAAAACAGAAAACCATGTTACGCGAGGACACGTCACTCACATTTAAAATATTTGGTAGCAGTCTACGGAACAACTGCAAGCGTCTGTAGATTAAAACTCGCAGTCGAGAACTTTTTACGATACAAAAGTTTGCGAAGGATCGTAGATTGTTTATAATCTTTCATTATCTTCAGCAAAAGTTTGTGGCTGTCCTTACTTTTGTTTCCCGCAGAAAAGCCCTCTATCAGTTTAAAGGCGGCGATCATTTCAATGCGCATCGAATCATCGGTTCGCACAAACATCAGATTGGTCGTACATCGCATGGTGCTTTCATATTTTAACAGCCAAAACCGTGTACATGAAATGGCAACAATAGTAGTGTAGATCTATGATATCTAAACATTTAATATAATGGATAAGAAATAAAAGAGAACACGCAAAAACAAATGAAGTGCTCCTTTGTGCATAGAATGCTAATAAAACGCACAGAAAAGAAATTGAAAAGTAAATATTTTCTACAGAAAATAAATTATCTCTACCTCCAGCGTAAATTGCTGAGGAAAAAATGCTAATTAAAACCGCAATGGATATTAAGGTAGCAATAATAAAGCTAGATCGATTATTCTATTATCATGCATTAAGGACCTATTAGTGAGTGTAAATCTCAGTAGTTATTTTTTCATGAGAACGTCTGATGCTTGCCATCCAGATCAGTCAGCTGATGGCATGACGATCGCTCAGGAAGAAAATAAGGTCTGGCCAAGACATTTTGGTTCTAACATGCAGACAATTTCCTATATTTCTTTTCTTCCTTACTCGTGAAACACCACAGTCTGCCTAACACCTACGCTCCTACACACCAACAGTCTTTACACTCCAAATGACGTTTGTTCTTCCAGCACAAAGAAAATGACGTCAGCGAGTGACGCAATCCAATCCACGCGGGCGAAGCAGAAGTCAGGCAACTCAACAAAATGACCCAAAACACAAAGGACAAGGCAAAAAAAAAAAAAAAAAAAAGGAAAACAAACGCAAAAGACCGGCCAGACCATTATTTTCCTGACAACTTTGAATGCGTGAAGCGCTCCTACCAGACTTACTGCTGTGTGGCTTGTCCCGCCATGAAAGTGAAGTTGCATGATACTATTAATAGCTCAGCAGCTCTGTCATGTACAGCCATGTACTACTAAACCGGATAAGACCGGACCACCATTACAAACCTTAATCCTCTTTACCCGACAGTATGAAGAATAAAGAAATCTTTCAATATTTATGCGGAAAATTAGAGATACTAAGCGGAAATTATCACGAAATACCTTTCGATGAAGAACACATGATGCTTAACAGCGAAAGAAGACAAAGCAACAGGAACTTTTGGCGTCAACGTTTCAGCGTCATGCACAACTGGTCTGACCGATGAGAATGATGCTGATTCACTTCGCTAGGGGGCGCTAACGACACGGTCGTCTGCTAATTGTCTTATGGCACCAATACTAAAATCCCGACAATACAATTTAATTAAAGAAAGGAAAAAATGTGCCTGCAGACTTTGTTTTTTCTAGAAATTTTGAGAGACTTTTTAAATTAATTAGATCAGCCTACATATTTTTAATCTTGAAAAACAGTTTACGATCTTCTTCAGTAAAGTTGTGGAGTTGATCCTCTAGATCCAAAACCAAGTGAAAGAAGAAGCGCTCTGCTTAATTGAAAAATAAATTTCGATTTGTGTTTTAGAATTCTCAAGAGAAGTGTGAGAGTTACGACAGAGAATGTGTGGGTACGCGACAGAGACAGAGAGGGAGGAACACGTGTACGTTTTATGTGTAGGTATTGGTGTCAGTCAGGTGATGATATTAGTGGAGAGGCTAGTTGTGACGAAGGCAGCTTTGATAAAAGCTTTGACGACGACCATGATTGAGCCGACGCACCAGCCACAGGTGGACAGGAATTAATTAAACAGCAATAAATCAAAGCAAATTAATTGCTTAAATTAATAGACTTTGAACTATTTCAATAATATATAACTATTTCAATAATAAGTATACAGGTATTGCTGCAGCGTTGTTGTCGTTGGGGAGTCGCAAGGAATAATTAAACCAAAACTAAACTAATAGACCTTTAGATTTACAAAAAAAAAAAAAAAAAGAAAAAAAAAGACATAGCACAGTGTAAATACATTTGGATGACGCACAAAACACCCCAAAAATACACAAAACTACGACTATCCCTCTGTAGATAACAACATTCAGATTATCATCTCTACCCTTATACAATGGGCGGCCCGGTGGCGCAACGGTTAGCGCTGTTAGCGCCTGTCACCAATACAGTGAAGGCGGCCCTGAGTTCATTTTGGGTTAGTCCTTGCTACCAAAACATCGATGGCCTATGCCCCAGGCAGGGGCGAAGGGCTTAAAAAAAAACAACCCTTATATACGAAATTTTAACACACTGTAAAACAAGGCTGAGCAAGGTTCATATACTTCTAGTGTACTTCATTTAGAACGTTATCAGATCCACATGTCTTTATTATAACATGCTAAGACCTTTTTATACCTCAACATAAAATATCTTAAATATCAGATATTTGTTCAAAATATCAGTAATAATCACCATTTACATCCAAGGGGCATTAGAGAGGAGCTCTTCATCAAAAATGTTTCCTAATGTTTGAAGGTAATGCACGAACTCGTCATGATGAAACGTTATCTGCTGTCCCTTGTTGCAGACTAGTTTTAATAAGAAGCCTCCAGTCTAATCTGGGAAGTGTTTGAATAGAGCGCCGTGCGATCATAGAACCAGACGATGCCCTGGTGGATGTGACAGCGGGTGGAGTGGAGTCCAGTGCAAAAGTAGTATGTATATATGGTAAAGATATTTGTTTGTATCCATGTCAAGCCCCCGGTTATTGAAAACTGATACTGCTTTAAAACAGAGATATTAAACAGAAATTTAGTCCTTAGGTAGTGAGCAAAACTAGGCGAAACTAGGTAAAACTTCTAAGGAGTTGTAGATGCAAAGAAATTTGTATCTAGTTTTATTAGCAGTAAATTTTGTATAATTATCGGCAATAAATTTTGACACAGGTTTTATAACTTTAGTCGTAACAACTAAAGTTACCTCTTTGTTAACCGTCATGCATTAATATAAGGGATATGTAGGCGTACATCTAATGATTTATAATAATGATTTATTATTGTTGCATTATTTTTAATATTCCTGCTACTATTGACTTTTTATTTGTGAATAGAAAAATGATTGTGTAACAGGTCGCAGAGGGAAGCGGGCAGTTCTCTTCTTGGTCGACGCCTCCTGCAGAGCAGACACCGTTAAATTTGAACAGATCAAGTCTTTCATGAAGAAATTGTAGAAAGCTTTTCTATTAACCAGTTTGCCGTACCTGCTGCCCTAGTCCACTTTGAGTGTTAAGCTGATGTAGTAAATCGTTTCAATGACATCGTGAAAGCTATTACCATGGACGTACTTTCATGCTATTACAGACTCTGAAATCATTATGTCCAAGCCGTCTGGAAAAGACACAGGGGCAACCCAACCCATTTTTCATCTCACAGACGAATAATTTAGCGAATTCTGACTTTTGATAAAAATTTTGTTAAAAACAGTCTTACATTCTTGCATTTTCTTAAAAAGCTTCCATCTTTTGCATATTTTTATGATTTAGACTATGTGTTTTAATATTCTTTGCATGATGCTTATATCACGCAGACATAATCTTCTTTCCTTTCCTGCAATGAGTAAATTGAAGGCAGAGGAGGCTTTATTAGTCTTTGTTATGTAAAAGATAAAAGCAGATAAGAACAACTACAAGAACTCCTGCTACGAATCGTATATTTTGTCTGCCATAGAGGCCTGTCCACATATCTAAACCTTCGCTAGAGCCTTTTTTAATTTGGGGATTGAATTGTCTCGTTGTTTAAGTGCTACTAGCGCTGTTAATTATAAAATTAATATTAGTAGTGTGAATAAATCTGTTGGATTTGGTATTGCCTTTCCCTGCAGAGGAAACAAATGTTTGCAACTGTACGTTTGCTCTAGTTTTAATGATTGCAATAAACATTACGATTCATCTTAGCATAAAAAAGTAGTTATAAAATCACATTACCGAATCTGCTAGTTTCTGTTGTTGACAAGCAGCTTTATGCTTTAGTTTAGACGCGCTTGTGTGTGCGTGCGTGTGTATATGTGTGTGTGTGTGTGGATATCTGTAAATAGCAAGATATGTTAGAAGGACATGACATTAATCATATTCCTGTGCTGTGTGCATGACCCATTCCCTCACCTCACAAGCGGATGTTTCAGTTATTTCGAGTACGGTACCTTTACAGTGCAAGGTACACAGGTACACATAAGCTTCCATCCCTGATACACATGCGTATCAGTGTGGATGCTTACAATAGGTGTGTGTGTGTGCTTCACAACTATACGACCAGCCAGGCATCACAATCCTCGGCAGGGCACAGGGACATAAGCGCGTTATCCTCCTAAATCCTACCCAGCATGTCAGACACCGGGGGACACTTGGGGTGTAATCATGCGCTGAAGAGGTCATGGGTGAATCTTATCAATTTAAAATCAACCACCACCCTAATCCTTTCGAGTACACTTCATGACTTTTTCAACTTCAAACACAAATAAATTTCCATTCAGTCTCCAACTTTTAACAACCAGAAAGTGAAAAACTGATATTTGCCTTAACTTGGGTAGTTGAAACTCATTTTTACCGATATTTTATTGCTATTTTTTAACCTTTGTCATAGTTTTATGTTGTATATGTGTACCTGAGTGACTTAATATGCACATATATATACGCGTATATTTTCAATCAATATCACTCTTGGAATAATTAACTTGACTAGCTACTTCTGGCAGCCTATGGTCTAACCTACCCGTCGTCAAAAAGAATTAATCGAATCGGTAAATGGTAAGATTGAGTAGCCGGCGGCTGTAGCTGCCTGCTGCAATCGATGTTCCTTTCTATTTATTGATGTATACACTCTAGGCCAGTGGTTCTCAAAGTGTGGCATAAGTCAGGTGGTCCGCGGCTGACAGTCGTCATATGTCAGCAAAGAGATGTTTAAAGTGATGCATTCCTCGCATTAACATTTTAATTACAAAGAACGAGGTATACGTAGTTTTATGTCATCTTATTACTATACTACTGTCACAGAAGTACATTTAGTTTTGAATTAAAATGAAACAAATGCGGCAATTTAAATTCGAAATTCATAGTACAGACTGATTTTTTTTCCTTGATGGTCCACCATATTTTTTACTTAGGCCTTGGTGGTCTGCTATAGTTTTTACTTAAGTAAAGTGGTTCGCGGTCCGAAAAACTTTGAGAACCACTGCTTTAGGCAAGCACGCTGATACAATAGCTACAGATCAAAAGCATATCAGACACTTTTTGTTTTGTTTTGCAACGAAAGGACGTTATGTTACTTTGTATATACCTAATGTATCCTTATCTCCAGTTTATAGCTTTGGCATCTAGCCATGGATGTCAATATTCTATTATAATAAGAAAACATTGAAGCTTTGTTTTTTTAATTTTATAGCTGTCGCGTATCATCACCAGCGTCGCCGGATGCACGCTTGCAACCGCTCACACAGCCGGCACCAACACACACCCACTAGCTCAGCCAGAGGCGGGGCACGACACATCTGTCGAACATTGATGAACGTGGATCATGATTTTGCAAAGGAAAACGAATACTGAAATACCAGTAAGTGGAAAAGGGGGAGGGAAGGCTGGGAAAAAGGACTACATTCGCACATAATGTGACCACATAATCTTGTTCTGGTGACAGAAATACCGTCGGACCTCGATAAGTCGAACTCAAAGGGACCCGAAAAAAAAATTGACTTACGGAGTTTTCGAGTTAGGGGAAATGGCGTAATAGGCGCAGGTTAATCAAAGACAATGTTTTTCCGGGTTAATTACTGTATTATAACCGTTTGTTATATTATCGTTTTATACAGATGCATATAGTACAGTACTGTACTATTGAACAGTACAACCAAACAAAGCTTACCTTTAGAGAAAAAAGTCTGTTAACTTCGTTTGGCGTCGATGTGCCGACGCATCTCGCTCCAAAATCTCCTCAATCTCGTCAATGGACCGAAACACATATTGTCCTCGACATTCGGCGTACATTCCAAAAATCTGTGCAGGGTTTCAATAGCCTGCGCCTCGCTTCTTTTCGACGGGAGGCAGGATGTGTATCACTTGCATGTCGTCTTCTTCCTCATCTCCACTCTCATCTTCCTTTTGTTCCTCGTTGGCCACCTCAGCAATAATGTCAGCGTCCGTTAGTTCTCCACAAACATTCACCGCACTGTCAACTTCGAGAAAGTCTTTTCTATTCAGTGCTCGTCCCGATAAGAGACTGACAAAGATGAAAGGAAAATGGGGTAAAAGCCTCTTTCTTGAGACAGTTTGAAACATAGTTTCGAACAGTTTGAGACACAGTTGCCTCTGGCTGGTGATGACTCTTAATTCGACTAACGGAGGTTGGAAGCAAAAAATTCTTCGAGTTAAGGATCGAGATCTAAAATACATTTGTCTTATGGAATTTGGCCGGGAACTAACAGTTAATTAGATATAGGGAGGTTTTCAACTTAGGGAAGGTCGACTTATCGAGGTCCGATACCCAGATAGCATGTAAACATTTTAAAAACGTTTTAAAACGCTTCCATGGTTGTAATAAGGTTAACGTTTTAGAATTTAGATGTAACATTTTAAAAACGTGATTCATGGGCATTTGCCTCTCCGCGGTGTAGATACTGACAATCCTCACAAAAAAAGCTTTTTTAAAGACTTTATTATATTTGTCTTATCACTAGGTTTGATAGTTTAAAATCATTGCAGTTTATGAAACATCAATGCTACGTGACTAAATATTTGCTGTTCTTCTTGTGGATGCATGTACTCCCATGATTCCACGCGGCGCGACATTTTCTCTGCTGCTGTACTGTCTGTATGAAAACCAAGGTTGTAATCTTTTCTCTTTGTTTACCACACACGTACTGCAGGTTCTTAATTATAAAACGCTATATATCGTGTTCTAGAACAACACAGATTTAATGTATGCTTATTAGGTGTGATGTGTCAAACAAAGTTTTCTTTTTGAATAGTGCGCTCGTACAGAATCTAAAACGTTGAGGCAACTGATAGTTCAAATCATGTCGTCCTACTGGACGAAGCGGAGAAGATTTAATAAAACTGTAGAAGCAGAGTTGGCAGAACTGAAAGAAGAAAGTCAGATCGATGTATTCAATACACACTGATACAAACAATCACGATTCACTGTCCCGTAGAGAAGGTGCTCACAGTTTTAGATCTACAGAGTCAAATAACAGTTTGAACCAGCAGACACCAGAACTCTCAGCGAATACATCAAGCCAGCAATATTTACCGACTAAATGCAATTTGGATAAAAATAATGATGATGATGTTGTGAAATCTCATTTTATTTAATTTGAAGATTATATTTTGATGATCAGTTTGACCCAGCGATATCTTCAGACAGCGACAGTGAAACAGATACATATTTGGCCACACAGTTGGCATATTGGGCCACAACTTTTAACATTTCCAACAGTTCACTTTCAGTACTTCTTGCCTTGTTGGGACAAAAGGATCTTGTAATAACTGCTTACTTTAATTGATTGCTAAACCATTATCTATGGCTGAATGGTACCACTGGTATTGTGTAATATTTCTCGTTATGGCTTATATTTGTGTTACATGTTCTTAAAATTTACATTATGGATGATAGATTTTTTTAATAACATTAAATTATGTGACATTATAACATTGCATGCCACAGAAGCAAACTGCAGTCAATACAATCATATCTCAGCTGAACAAGATGCATACTATCCTTCCTGTATACACCATAGTTCCTTGAGTATAACAGTGTATAAAAATATATGCAGTCATAATATCTGACTGAAATGTGACAGATGAAATCAAACGTCCATCACTCCCATAAAGACACACAGTTAGCCTCCCTGGTAAGAGTTCATAGAGGATTGTTTATTTTTCAGCACGCTGAAAAGCTAGCATACTGGCCACCAAGTGACAAAACATGTTAAGGAGGGAGCTCTGCCAGATAGACATACCTGGACTCTTCAAGCTGTTTGCATTTTGGTTCAAAGGGTACTTTCATACTTTTTACTCATTGTCATATATATATATTATAGAGATTAGATGTGTGATGACTTCATCAGCCTGGTTAATATTTTTGTGGTCAGTCTGTTAATAAAGAGTGAAAGTGTTGTTCAGATTTATTTTAAAAAGATTTTAAGGTAGTGTTAGTGTCTTTATTCTACACAGACCTTGCTTAGGTTTATTGTGCTTACAGACTGGAACATACAACCACATGACTATTAACATCTCAGTGAACAGACTGATTTTTTCATGTAAAATTGATATTGTGTGGTAAAGCATTGCATGCCATTATTCTCGATGTATTTTATAACTTCACAAAGAAATAACCCTTTCAGATGAATATTTGGTTGCCAGACAAAGGGGATAACAGCCAGTATACATCAAACTTGGATACAACAGATGATGACAGCACTAAAGGTCGAAAAGAACGGAAGAGGAAGAGAAACTAGTAGTCACATTGTCTTGTGTGAGTTATAGAATGACAGGGATTAGGGAATCCTTAGGTTTAGAGAACAAGTGACAAGATCACTACAGATTCCCAGGATTGCAGTTCATTTCAATTTTTCATGAGGGTAATATTGATATTATGATAGGTATAGCATAGGAATTATGTATTATTTTATTTCTTAAATCTTTTACTCCAGAAATTCTTAGATTTTCAAAAATTGTCATTTCGCTGCACTTATTAATAGGTATCCTTGTTAACTAGGTTAGGGCAAGAGAGCTCAGACAAGGAGAAAGACTACTTTAGATTGAAATCAGTGCATCCAGCTGTGCCAGCAGGACCATTGCCAGACTCATTGCAACCACAAGTGGCAAACAAGCGATTATGTCCACAGGTGAATGCACTAACCACCAGAATATTGGCACCACGACGTGAGCACCCCAGTGACCAAAGTATTGATTCTCTGCAAGGAGTACAAGAGGAGACAGACCTCACAACTGCAGCAGTAGAAGACGGTACCCAGAGAGTGTCTAACGAAGGTAATGCAGACAATTTTATATTATGGGTTACTTTTCTTGCTTTTTGTTTTGCCTATTTAATTTTGTTGTGAATTCACTTTCACAATCTCATGTTGAACATAGTGTTGGTTATACAAGTTTCTTACTGCCTCACAAACCACCGTTGATTGGCTTCATTCACCTATAAAAATTGTCCACTTTTGTTCACAGTGCTATGTTCATACTGTTGCAGCATTAGCCGGCTCATTCTGAAACAAGACACAGAATTGAAATTGATGCTACAGGAAGTAAAAGATATGGTGATTAATTCACTGAAAAGCAAAGGATGCTTTAGCAAAGGATGCCTGAATGTTGCCAGAAGATTTGATCCTTCCAATTAGAACACAGCAGGAGCTGCTGGAACTGGATGGACGCCTTAATGATGATTCCTTTCATGAATTACTCGTACGTAAAGCAGATGTCATTGTTAAAGCCATGATTGAAATAATAATCTGTAATAATTTAAGGGAATTTTACAGCGTAGCTTTACATTTTTCAACAACTTATGTTTTTATAGGGAATGCATTTGACAATGATCAGTTCTTGTAAATCTATCATACATATATCATGTGGAACACAATAAGTCAAATTTTAAATCCAGTTTCAAAGGGTTTCAGCCTTATAAACTTTATGGTTATTGGGGAAGGAAACATTAAATGTCAGCTTTTTGTGAAAGTTTTAAGTTTATAATTTTGTATGGCCCTTGAATGATAGGATTGGAAACAATTAAAGCCATGTATATTTTCACTACACCCTTTCTTGTTTATGATGTGTGGCATACTGTTGACAGATATATTTCTTGTCTTCTAATGATTTGCAGATCAAAATGCTCTCCTGTGTGGGTAGAACAAATGCAAAAGATTGTGTGAAAAGAATCATGCGGTGACTCCTGACCGACAAGGTTGCTCAGAACTATAACTGGAAAGGACAAAGGGAGAGAATTATGCTTTCAAGGGACTTAAGGTGCAGGCCATGATCTACAGTAAGTGATGATGTATAAATGTTAGTGTATATTATTATTAATGTTATAGATATATGATATATTGTCTACACATACTTTAACAAAAAAAGAGAGGTGCAGATCTAAGTGCTTATTTTTGTATAACATGAATTGATATTTTTCATTGCTAGCTCTACAGTTTAAAATTATTTTTAGCTCTTGTCAGATTTAATTGTACTTCTATGGGTGAAACTAGCGTAACAACAGAAAACGGAAAGACATGGGAACAAGCAAAAGCACCATAGAACTGAAACAATATGTATAGTGTGAGACTTTTAGTCCATCTTTAATCTATAAACCTGTAGACCTTTAATCTAAAAATCCCAATTTTCCCATTTTTGTCATCTGCAGAAGCTGTAAAGGAGAATTCTGGGTGTATGGAGTCTTCCAAGAAAGTTATTGAAGGAGCCATCAAAGAGTGGAGACCAATACTTCAGCAGACAGTGTTGTTCCACCTATCCGTCATCTTCCCGCCCGAGCTGCCAACCACATCAGAGAGTGACGACTACTCTCCCGGCAACAGAGAAGTCTAGAGATATACATGTAATATCTCCGACGACTGCAATGCCACCTACAGCCGCTGAATGCAAGTCCTGGTGACGTAGCCTTTGTCACTGGCTCTCCCCCACGCTCAACAGCTCTCTCTGACATATAACACTTCTGTCCTTTTACCTCCTTTTACTCCTCTACACTGGCATGTATGCCTCACTTTGCTGCATAAAGGGAAGGGGGCGCTACTGTGTGGCTTGACCCTGGCTCGCTTTCGTCCTGTACGTTTTGACGTGTTCTGGATTTCTACGGGAATTCTGCTTTCTTCGGCTCGTGAATAAATTGACATAAGTGGTACTGCAATACATCTGACTGTGTGAGGTATCGGATTCCTGTGTGTGAGTGTCCCTGTGCGGGAGAATTTCTCCTTCCAAACCACGACCATTACAAATGGCGACGCAACCGTTAGTTTTACACTCATATGATATAGAAAATATAACAGAAACAGACTACATGTGAGGCAAACCAGGACTTTCTGGCTGACAAAATCACCTTCCTTCAGTGACTGACTGTCGCCCCTACCAAGCAGATCTATTCAGTCCCAAACCAGAGATCTGCCAGAGAGTGTGATACCAGTTCACTTTCGTCCTTCACATTTTCAACTTGGTTTGATTTCTAAGGAATTTTGCTTATATCAGCTTGTGCACAGATGGATACAAACAGTACTGCATTGCGTCTGACTGTGTGGAGCATTGTATTTTCTGTGCGTAAGTGTCCCCTCAGACTTATATCGGTTGGAATGGCAACGTAGTCAAGCTGGTTTATGCTGAAAACTTTCTGCTATTGCTACGGCAGAAGGCCACACAGGCCCCTGATGTGAATTCAAGTGACATTCTGACAAAGGGCAGGAACAGAAAAAATAAACTGAGAGGATCTAGAGGAGGCATCAAACACAGACTGAGGAAAAGGGTGCCGACATCCATAACCAGCCATCATACTTAATGATACCCATCCATATGTGTTGTGAGCAATATGTGTTATGAGCGAAAGGAAAATTTCTGTCTTGGGTTTCCTCGACAGACAATAAAGTTTGATTTTATTAGATTTGATTTGATAAGGTACATCAGGCTTATCACCAAGCCACTTTTGTCCTAAGTGGGACGCTTACTGATATTGTGCATGAATGTCTGATATTTGAGATATCTAATAATTACATATAAGAAGGTTTTAGCATGTTAGAATATTTGATAGATTTTTAAATACATTTTTACTTGAAGCCTCTTCACAGACCTTTAATTGTTCCACCTTGTTTTACAGTGTTGACATTCTCATAAGGCTGGTTAATTGGAATGATATGTACCTTGTAGAAGGGTAGAGATGATAACTTGAATGTTGTGATCTAAAAACGGGTTACTATATTTTTTGTTTATTCTGTACATCATCCAATTGTATTTACCATTCACTATTTTTTAGTAAATCTAAGGGTCTATTAGTTTTGTTTTAGTTTAATTATTCCTTGGCACTCTGCATGGAGCACAGTGCCGCAACACCTCTCCTTTAAGTATTTGAAATTGAAATATTTAAAAGTGTTAATTTAAGAAAAAATCCCTTGCATTGATTTGTCCGTGTTTAATTAAATCATATTCTTTTTCTCTTTTTTGAGTATCATTTATTTATTTTTATCACAAATGGTCACCATTTTGTACTTGCTATTGTATGATGTAAATGTCTCCTGGGTTTATACCCAGCGGCACAAAATATGTTTTAATTAAAACACATGAAAATCTTCTCTGTACATCCTTTTTGTCATGTTTGAAGTGGAACTACAGAAAGTATGTGTGAAATGCGAAACATTCAAATTAGGTGTAAAAAACATTTTAAAAACGTTTCCATGCAGTCGACTGTAGTTAGCACACTTTTTTTATAAATCATATGTATATGACAACTATATTTAATATATTTATCTTGGAAAGCAGTTTCACCCTCCCATCCTCCTTTCCCCGTAGATCACATAAATACAGAAAGTATTATATATGTTATTTGTCAGTTTACACCACAATTTCTTTATTATCTACATGTCATGTATGTGCTGAAACAAGATGAGACTATCTTTAATCCCTTAAACATCAGTATTGTTTATCTGTGCACAATTCGTTTTCAGTAAAATCTTTCTTTTACGAATACTTGAAATGACGGACACAAACAATCAAACATAAATTGACACACTTTTATAATGAATTTTAAAAACCATTTGAATTTTGTTATACTCACAAATAGCTTTGAAAATTATCTTTAGGAAAGAGAAATGTTTTTCTATGGCCCTGATAGTAGCAGTAGTCATTGGACAAGCCGTGTAACAGCAGGTGTCACAGGTAAGGTAAAAAAGTGAGTTAAAGATGACATTCAGAGCCTCTTTCTATTTGTGACTATTTGCAGCCAGGCAAGCGTTGCAAACTTTCCTCCTGTCACTGAAAGGTTTATATTTCCTGGCTCCGTCCTAAATTTACAAACATACCTTGGGTGTTGCCACAATCATTAGTTACCATGTACCTAACTTGCCCAAGTGACAGTTCAGCGACTTACCTGCTTTCTTTTCTTGCCCTGTCAGGATATATACATTTCTTTGCACAAGGTAAGCCTTCTTTGTTATTCTTTTCATCAAAAAGACCTGCTGCTATCCTCAATGTTTCTAATGCTTTGTAAGCGCTGTTATTTGTGGTCATCACAACTTTTAAAAAATCAGTTTCCAATAATTGTTCAGTTAATTTGGGAAACAGTTGATATTATACCTGTTCAATTTTTCATGTTTTCTAAAAAAAAATATCCCATCGTCATTGGTGACTCAAGTCATTTATCATGTCCTTAGTTACAGTTGAGACTTTTTACGAGGATAAACATTTTGATGCATGGAGAGAAGTAAATGTTTAGGTGGCTGTTTTATTATTTCATCGACAAGTTTTAGCAATTGCAATTACCGTTCTCGTTATTATTTCATCGACAAGTTTTAGCAATTGCAATTACCGTTCTCGTTCCTTAAAATTATCTTAGACTGCTGCGTATTTAGTTTAGAAATTAACAGTGATTAAGACCCCTCGTGTTATTATTTCCTAAGTGATTACTTTTGCTAAGGCTACCCTTGATAGGGGTATTAGAGTAAAAATTTCATTCGCTTTTAAAATAAATACAGTTTTATGTATATCAGTATGGAGTCTACTGCTTTGGCTTCTGGGGTCACAGATGTGCTGTTAAAATAGAAAGTAATTTCCCTAATATTACAATATGAGGAAGTTTTTACAGCCAGGAAAATGAAAAAAAAAAATCCACAACTCAGATCAACCTAGCTGTCAAAATGACTCCATAGAGGACTGTTCTGGGCAAGGAAAGATAGTAGAGAAGAAAGGACTTTGAAAGAGACACAAATAACCAACATAAATGAAAAAGGAAAGAATCTTGCAACTATGCGTTTAACCAGAGAGGCTAGATATAGAGAGGCTGCACTCCTCTGTCCTTACTTGTTAAGAAAAGTAGTGACGCAGTTGCGTCCCTTCGAAACATGTTGCTATGCCACAGTTGCTATCAACCACTACTAAACAAAGTCGTTAGCAGTGTTTATCTTTGAAGTAAATGTCTAGGTGTTTGCAATATGAAATGACTTTTATCTAAGAACAGATTTTTGTATCTTTTATTTATGGGAATTGCATAGATGAGGGTAGTTTAGGAGAGTTTGAATACATGTATGACAGCTGACTATATTTAAAAAGGATAAGTTCAAACACCACATCCATGAGCATAAATTTGCATTATTTAAAATCCATAAAAGTATAATTTACAAGACTTTATGACTATGAGAAAAGAAGTTAAAAACAGACCTACACACGAATATAAACATGACACAAACATGCTCACATTCAGAAGACTTTCTCCCATACTGAGATATAGATTTCTGTTTACATACAAGAATGCTGCAATAATTTCTCACATAAATCATAATACTACTAATACTCCTAATAAATAACAAATCATAATACTACTATTGATAATAATGTATATATATACATTCATATCCCTTATTGTTAAAAACATTGGTGAACAATTTAAAGGTAACAGCGATGCTTACTATGAAATATACAGCAATCAGATACTCAAAAGGGATCATTCACACCTGTACTTTAAATCAAGATTTATGACATTTTCTTTCACACTGTTCTAAAACAATTTTAAGTTACTTTCGATTAAAAGCTACAAATGATGTAACTTCAACATTTTTCAATTTCTTTTTGTTCCTTTCTCAAAGAAGGACACAGAGCTATCTTTAAGAGAAAAATTAAGGCGAACATTGATAAATAGATTAATCCCACTTCCTTTCAGATCACATGCACCAAGTGGACAACAGAGGTCAATGCTTATTAGCTTTTCCCACAGAAGTTGAATCAACTGAGATTTAAATGTATTTCAGCTTTTTGTAGGAGAATCTGGCACAGTTCTAGAGTATGCAGGCTCAACTGCAATATCTGCTTGTTCTTCTGCAAACAGATGTATAAAAAAGATGCTTATAATGTACTGGACAATATCACTCGTTACTTTATAAATATTTTTTTAATGAATAAGAAATAGCAAGAAGATATGATTTAAAAACAATTACCATGCAAGACTATAGCTTTCTGGGAAATCCTGGGCTGCTTTGCAGAGGTAAATTCGGACATTCTGCCCATCGGTCGCTTTCTTGAAGAAGTTACCTACAAATAAAGGTACATGGAAATGTAATTTACAAATTTTGCACCTATTCACATAATGAAAAGGAGTTAACAGTAGCCAAAATATCCAATGGATATTTATCCAATGGATATATATATATATGTAGAATCTGTACAAACACACACACACAGACCTTTTGCAGTGCAAGCTCTGATCATCATTAGCTTTGTGTGCCAATTATAGTGATCTCGCATGATAAATGTTAATTAAAAAAATAAAATATGACAGAAGCAAAGACCCATGATGGTAAAATATGGCTGAGTAGTATATATGGGAAAATATTATAATCTAATAATCATAAGTTATCAACCTTGCATTGTGGATTTGGAATGGAGAAAACTGTGGGTACAGCTTTCCAGACAAGACTTCTGATTTTTGGGCTGGACAGTTGTACTGACTTTCCTCGAAATGATCAGAACAAAGACAGTAGCCTTTTCCATACACATCAGATGGTGTAAGATGGTCAAAATCTTTTCTTCGTGTAAAATTCATCCATATTTTGCACCTGTTGTAATAATTTTTTCAATATATAATAACAAATATTGTAGTAACGCAAAATTAACCAATAATAGCATTATGAGACTGTGTACTTAGTCAAACGTTATAGCCAACAGCTCACCCCAGTGACGAATACTTTAAATGATAATACTTTAGCAAATTTAAATAGGTTTGTCATCGGATGAAGGAAATTTCATCTCTCAATTTCACAGCATAATCAGTAAAGTCGTTTTAATAATCATAGTACAAGAGCAACCGCGTTGTAGTAGTCTGCTCTCAATTACAGTACACTTATCGATCGTAATTTGAGAATAAATTTGTAGCTTACCTCTCTTCGTCCTTTGGGAAGGTGTGGAGCTACTTTCCTTTCGAGCTTAATTTAAACCTGGCGTTCTGAGAGTTAGTTCCAGAACAAAATTGTCCACCTTGCCTCAGACGATCACTTTCGCTTGCTTGTGTCATGTCGTTTCTTAGCATCACGTTACGAGAGATAACTCTAACTGACGTGTTTCCCTTGCTACCATGAGTGCAGCCCCTCTATATCCCCTCTGGTAACCTGTACTTGCGTTAGCTATAAGAAACTAAGTTAACAAGTCCCGAGGAACATGGTATAAAATTTTTTCTTCTTTTCTTCTTTTTATCCCAGTCTCTCTCTCACCTCTCTCTAATTATCTTTATCTGCCTTTCCTTCTCTCCGCCTTATTTTTGTCTTTCTCCCACTTCCTATTTCTTGGTCTCTCCTCCCCTTACTTCACTTCCTCCTTGATCCGTCTTCTCTCAATTCCTTTCTTCCTCTAATAAATTGTTAGCCAGCAACATTGTGCATAGCTTATATCTCATGTAAATCAAACAGTAATAAAACACATTAGGTTTTATGCAAAGATGTAATATCCATGGCACCTCAAGATGCTATGTAAATGGTAGTTCAAGAAACTAGCCAATGGGTTAATTTAAAAATAGTACCGGCAGTATTATATTTTGACTGAAAGATCATACCATGACAGAAACTTTGTAACAAATTTTGTCTGCCAACTGCATTTAAGCAAAGAATGTTGACCTTAAGTATATCTCGATTCGGTATTGGCATCTTGTAGCAACGTGTCTAAGTGATTACTGTCTTTTCTTAATTTCTTACGAAGTAAACTTTGACCTTTAGTGGCATATATTCTTTAGAAAATTTCTTCCCTAAAACGCTCACCCCTTGAACAGTACATCATAAAGTTCAGAGCCAGGCTTAAAGACACTGCAATAGTATACGCATGGTAAATGTAGCAGGTGACGTCTGCTCCTGTCAAACATACGGTGGATGCAACGCGTGTCTTTCTCCGGATGCCTGCACAATAAGTATCTAATTTTTTTTCTTTCCTGATCTTAGCTAATTACTATTGCTAAATGACATCATAGTCTAGTGCTTATATGAGAAAACAGATTAGATGTAGGGTGAGCGATTTAAAGTACCCCACCTCGGACGACCAGTTGCCCACCCTGTACTATATTATTACAGTTATTCGGCCTTTGAGAATGTCACTTAAAGGCCGTAGGTAAAAGGGCATTTTAGTCCTGTTAAAGTGCGTTTGAATTAAGAACAAAAGTCACTTGTCTGAGGCTGTCGTAACAGTGAAAGATCCTTCAAACAACGAGGTTTTGCGTAAAAGGAAGTGAGAACACCTATCTAGAACCCCTAGACATTTTGCATTGTATATTTTTGTCTCTTTTTTTTTTTCCTTTTGCTGAATCGTCAGACAAGCGTGAATTTTTCATTCTATTTTCATTATCTTTTTGTGCTTCAGTAGATAATTGTATAGAGAAGATTTCTATTTACGTAGTTGTTTGTGTCTCACTTCTCCCTTTGCAGTAAACGTGGCACTGGGCAAGCCGACCAACATCAGTTCCCTCTACAGCAATGGTGGATATAATCAGGTGTCAGGTCCGCCTTGTCTGGCGGTGAACGGGAACACTGGAAGCACTTTCAAGCCTATTAACACAAACTCCGACAGTCCTGCCTGTGTCCACACTGCTGACGGTGACCTCTTCCCTTTTTGGGAGGTGGACTTGGGTCAGCAGCACGTCATCACCAATGTTACTGTATACGGACGAGATGAAAGTCAGTAACACACACTTTGAGAATTTTTGTCATCTTTACATTCAAAATAAATATTCAGATAAAGTATTATATTTTATTGCATTTAATTACAAGTGAGAGCAAAGCATACTTGGAAAAGAAGAGTAGAAATCGAGGCAAAGGACGTTGGAACCTATGGACCAAACTGAGGGGGCCGCCCAATACCAGGTCCTCTGGCCCTATGCTCCTCGAGGAGTAACATGAGCTAAACGAATCATAAGATTATGTCATGTACTCTCTGCTTAGTAACCGTAGATGCTTATATAATTATGCTAAATTACCTATAACTTCTGGGACAAGACTAAAGAAATTCAGACTAAATTGTTAAACTCTGAATATTCTGAAACCATACAATCAGGCGCACATACACTTACAGTAAAGCGCGCGCACACACACAGAAGCTACACACACACACAAACGCGCACACCTATTCACGAACACATTAGGTGAATTATCATGTAGTGATTATATAATTGGCATTTGTTATTATATAGTCGACAGAAACATGTTGAGGAATGCCAAAGTAACTGTGGACAATAAACTGTGTTACACCTTTGCACCGGACTACCATCGCCCCATCGCTACTGAAATCACCTGTAATCCACCTCTCGTTGGTCGCAAAGTGAGAATTCAAAAAGACAATGACACGTCACTTCCTTTCCTTGCTTTATGTCAAGTTCAAGTATGGGGTAAGTGCAGTTACCTTTTTTATTTATTAAGCAACGATTAGTGCATATTTAAAGTATACTTGCTTATATATATATAAAATGTTTAGCTATAAATTCTAACAGATGGATAAGTTCTCATGTATGTATGGAATGCATTTTGTTACTAATAATCATCTTTGTACTTATCACTTTAATGTAGAAACCTACGACATCAAATCTGCGACCGAAACTAAAACAATATATTGTTTATCCATCTTTCAGTGTGTAACAATAATTACTATGGCTTTGACTGTACAAACACCTGCGGAAATTGTTCAGGCGGCACGTGTCAGCCATGGTCAGGAGAATGTCCCCGGGGCTGCAGTGCCGGGTATCAAACGCCAGGGTGTGAGGCAGGGTATCAACCACCTTTGTGTAAAGAATGTAAGTTACTCTATGCGTTCTTTACATAATTAGTCAAAGTAAATACTACGGTGAAAATCAGTTTTTAAAATAATCCGTCTTTGTATAAGCTTGTTCATTTATTGCACATGTAAATTTAATATTAATATTTATTAATGCGAAGCAGTCTTATTCGAAAGATTAAATGGTTTAAAACCAATAAAAATTAAAGCAACAGTACCAATTACCTTTCATAAATGTAATAAGTTAATGTATCCAGAAATTATCACTAAATATTTGTATTAATTTATTTCTTATGTATTTCAAGTTTGCACCAACGATTCATATGGACTGAACTGCAGTAACACGTGCGGCAACTGCTCAGAAGGAACGTCGTGCAACCCTGTATCAGGAGAATGTCCGCTTGGGTGTAACCCTGGATACCAAGGAACACACTGTAATGACAGTGAGTTAATTATTTGGTAAATGGACTCATACAAAAATTACATTATGAGACAGTTGTTGATAATGATAATGACAATGATCAACTTTATTGGTCCCAGTGAGCACTTTAAACATGGGAAGGTGCTCTAATTACAGCAAGTTCAAAATAAAAGTAGAAACTCTTTTACTATAAACTATGAGATAAACCATCATTATGATACAATTTTCCTCTCTATTTGACTCCAGCTGATATTAGTACTATTTATAGCATTACACTACAAAAGTAGTGCACAAGTCAATATTAGTTATCTGTTTATCACGTGGTATTCAAAACTTCTTTTCTTGCAGTAAATAACCCAAGTCTGGCTGAAGTAAGTAGAACTGACCTCACAGCCTCTACAGACCTCGACGATTCCAGAGTTAATTCCAATGTCTACGAAGTCCTTGACGTTTCCGGCTGCATGAACATTTCCAGTGATGTTAGCTCATCGCCTTATGTGAACATCAAATGATTCAACTGGAGTACAGCTCCATGAAGTTAACTTTCAGCTAGAATTGCAAAGGGAGAGGACAGTAACAGTGCTCGATCTGCACATGCCTACAGAAAAAGAAAAGTTGTTTAAGAAGGAAAATGCTGTGACCCACTTCATCTTGTCTGCTTGAGAGATTCTCTTATTCGCATTCTTCGCGATACACACATTCAAACTTGTAGACATGTTCAAAAGGATACACACACTCTCTTTTCGTAACAAATACACATACACACACATACCCAGGGAGAGAGAGAGGTAGCTAACTACTGATGCAAATGTAAATACAATATGCATATATTATCTAAGATAAAGTAAAATATTAGGGTTTCTGATATTTATACTCTTTGTTGTTAAAGGAAATAACGGAATGTTTATGCCTGTCAGATTTTCCTCGCTCCTCGGAGTCCAGGTAAACTTAATGTTTAAGCTCTTGCAAATTATCGGTATCGTGCAGTATTTAACATATTAATAATCAAACCCACTTCCCTCTAGTGAAATCCACATTAGCTAGTTATAGACCTATGACCTGGATACTCGCAGTTGATAACCGGATCACAAGGTTAATAGAGAGACAGACATAAAGGATAAACATCTTGTTTCCAACTTTATGAACAAAACCATGTTGAATTGTGTAACTGAGTAACCCGTCATCGACTTTAATACGGCGCTTGGTCAAGTGAACCTTTTTACTTTCAAATATAACTAAATACCTGATTGGACGACTTTTTTTTTTTTCTTCTTCTTCTTCTTCATTTGTTGAAGGGAAGTAATCCATAGTGAAACAACTCCTAAAGGATCTAGTAGTTGCTTCCCTTGTGTATTCATTTCACAGAGTGATGCGCTGCTAGCCTGCTACCCTACCTCCACATGTAAGTGGTCTCCGTTCAAGGTTTTTCCGTTCAAATCTGGCAGTTTGAGGTACAATATGCTCTGTTAATAAATTAGATTTATCATTAATCTATCTTATACCGGGTACTTATAGAAAGTGTAAGAGTGGGCATGATCTAATAAGGCACAAACATGTAAAATTTTAGTTAAAGTGAGACTCCTTTGTCTCGATGGTTCTAAATTGTGAATCTTAATCTTCTTTCGTTTACCTTTGTACTTTTTTTTGCCTTATTTTTGTTTGCGGGTCGCAAACAAACAAACAAAACAAACAAACAAACAAACAAAAAACAACAACAACAAACAAACAAAAATGAAGCGCAAATAATTTGTGTTTTAAATGCTTGCAATGAAGGAACAATGTTCACAAAAGAATTCTTTGTGAACATCGTTGTCTCCTAAGGGTGCTGTGAGAACACTGCTTTTAAAAGGGCAATACCATGAAAGAATTGATGTTAGGGACACCTATGCATGTGAACACACATACACGCGGGCATAGAGGGAGAGATGCAGTAACACAATACTGCATGCAGACAGCGAGAGAAACAGAAAGAGAGAGATGAAGATAAAAGAAAGAAGCTGAACTTTCTGTAATCAATATTTGTCATTTTCGAAACAGGAAGTTGCGAAAGTTTGCTCTACATCCTCCTTCACAGACTCGTGAAATGACTTGCTGTTACCGCGCTTACTGGACTTTTCAAACAGACACATTTTACAAAACGACATTCATTCCTCTTTGTTAATCATTCACACGTCTGTAGAAAGGTAAAGATAAGTGATTTGAGCTTGTGACCCAGACGAGAATTCGTCCGACGAATATAAAAAAAGTTAATGATGTTCAAGAGGATTGACATTCCAGCAAAGAACCAGGTGCTGTTTAATCATTTGATTAAAAAGAATTTTATGTATCAATCGGGATTTCGAAAGTCTTTAATTTGAAAGATCTCCCGTCAGCTGTAGTCCATACCTCATTGACTTCCTTGTCGCCATGTTCATGTCACAGGCACACCTCTTACTTTTGTGGTTGTAAGGTAAGACACATGTGTTGGAATTTTGTGGTGTGCTTTTACAATCGTCATTAAAATGTATTGAAATCTTAACTGTGTGCTTTAATTGCTGTAGCCACTTTTTCAGGATGTTAAAACGATGTGTTTATCTCGCCAATAGAGAGTTCTAGAAATACCACTGCCAGCTTCAGTAACCCAAAGCTCGCTCTCCATGCAACGGGTTCAGAAACTTCGACACGCATCAGATGCAAGCGACCTTTGCAATGGCTTTCAGTGAAGAAGTTGTTATCAGCCACGTGTAAGGGCTTCCGGAAACGGCGGAAATCAATCTTTAAACTGTTTGTTTCAGGAAAGCAGCTTGTCCCGTGGTAGATAACGAGATCAGCACGTGCACTAGACCCACGATGACCACAAGTAAAAGCTGTAAGCCAAATCGAAAATGTCCCCGTTCTTCATTTCAGAAATAAACCTCCATTTTTCTGTTGTAAACTAATATGATAAGCTTTCTTTTCCCTCCCCCGCACCTTCACGTCTCTCTGCCTGTGTAATATCTGTAAATCAGTGATTTCCTTCAATGTTGAGCAGGAACACTAAGCGATTATCGCACAAAAACATCTGGCCTCATCGTTTAATTTGTCATAATACAAACGCAGAATTTTATCATAATGTGTAACTGCAGCCGTCAAAAAGTGGTCAGTAAAAAAACAAGTGTAGTTTAAGACGACCCATTCAAGAAAAGGAAAAGAAGAAAAAAAATTATTGGTCGTTAAAGACTTGACATGAAGACTGTTGAACTTTTCTGCCATCTGTTGCTGCTGTTTCTTGATTTGAGTGAATTTCTTGCGGCTTCAGCTTCACCTGCAAGCTCCGGTAGGCTGCTTTTTGATGTTTCTATAAGAGGCTGATGATCTTTATTGCAACGGAGTGAAATCTGCTTAATTTAAGTTGGAGAATACCTGATTGCTGAAAAGATTTTTTAACCCTAACCTAAGTCATTTAATTTAAACATACAGACTAAGAAATATATAGATAGAAGTAAAATTTTGTAGCACGTGTACACACACGTCTCTTGTAAGATTAACGTATTGCAAAATCGTAATCTTACTGTAGAATGTACTGACGGATATGTTGTAGCCGGATGTACCCACACCTGTGGAAGATGCTCAAATCGAGCACCGTGCATTTCTACAACAGAACTCTGTCCTACTGAGTGCGAAGACGGATGGCAGACAGACCAGTGCAAGGCCAGTAAGTAAGCATGTCTTAACACAGGTTGCTGTTACTTTCAAAGTACTTAGATGTGTACATCACATAACTTTTCTGCCATTGTATATTTTACCACTATTAATAACTAAAATAATAATGAAGACACATTTTGGAAGGAATTTTTATCAGTTGAAAACTCGCTTCCCAAATAAATATTTGTCTTGGATATTTACACACAAGGCAGATATCAGATTATTCTAAACACAGGCAGATTATTCTGTGTATCAGGGAGCTCTTATCAGAGAATGGACCTCGTCTTCGTAGTAGATGTCCTCCTACAGTGTGGGAGCTGCTTACTTCGAACAAATAAAGTATTTCATCATCGACATTGTAAGAGGCCTTCCCATCGGTCGTTCCACTGTACGTGTCGCCCTAGTCCGCTTTGATTCGCGAGTTGAAATCATCAACGGTTTCCTCGACAGCCTGGCAGTGTTCACAGAGTCTGTGTGCAACATGACCTACCCGAGTAATTTCGGCACGAACACGGGTGGGGCGCTGAGAACAGTTCGGGAAACGGTAATGACCTTTTGTTATTTTGTTGCAATTAAGCAAATTGTATATCTACTGCTTTTGGTGTAGTCCTTTGGTTCGTAGGCTCGCTTCTAAAAGGAAAAAACATCCACAGTTAAGATAGAACGGCCGTTTAAAATATTTCACTAGAGGTAGACTACAAAAAATAAATAATAATAAAAACAAAAAGAGATACAAAACTTTTGTTTCCTTTCAAAGATATAGGGAAATTATTAGCTAGGTCATATCGTTTCCCTGTTTTCAAACATTGCTTACAAAATATGGCAATAAAATATAAATTTGTAATACAGGCATTGTTTTCCATGTACTTTTTATTTATTTATTTATTTATTTTTTGCTGAATTTTGTTATAAAAAGGGTTTTGAAAATGATGCCGTTAATTAAATCTTCAAATATTTTGTAGTTATGCCATATAGACATCATGAGTGATTTTCTGAATGCTTTCAGGTCCTTGAGGGGCGGGAAAAGGAAGACGGTGTCAAGGATGTAGTAATCACGATCACCGATGGCATGAGTGAAGATCCAGATGCAACCAAAGAGGAAACAACTCTGCTGCGTGAGCAAGGGGTGCAACTGGTGTGGCTGTACGTATACAAAGTGGCGGGACCCATTGTGGACGAGAAGAACTTCATGGACAGCCAGGGAGACACAGTGACTTGGATTGAAAGCTTCCGAGACCTTTCAGACGATGTATTCTGGCAGGTGCTCGAGGCTGTTGGTGCAGGTAAGAAGGCGACAATAATAAAGTAGATCAGTTGTACACAGGGAAAGTAGATGAGTTAACAAGACGAGGTCAACGAGTGAAAGCAAATGTACGAACCTTCTACTAGTATTTACTGTGTCAGTCAGTTTGATATGTCCTAATAATGTCAGATATGGTACAATTTGAATACATTCACACACTACCTTTCGTAGGTATACATAAATTAGCACCTCGCAATAAACATCTTAAGATATAGTTAATTCTACTTAAAAAAAAAAGAAAAAAAAAAGGTAATTTTACTGCAGTCAGCCGTTGTTTCTTTGATGAATTGGTAATAAGAACATGAAATCATCATCTTATTCACGCTACATGTAATAAGATGTAATAACACGACTATCTTACATTTTCATATTTTAAGTTATATTTATTAAAGAAACCCCTAGACCGAAGAAAACTATTTCCCCTGTTTAGTACATTTACAAAAAATTGGGGTTTTTTTTTTTAATTTACCTATTTTATTTTCACAAAAATGTGATTACCTCAGGATTTATTCTACGGATTTGTAGAGTAATAACGCAATAAATAAGCAATATTCTGATACTACTAGACACAGCAATCAGATATGAGTGCAAATTTCTACGACAGGTACACTACATGTACATTCAGCATCTTTTACAAATGTCACGTGGACATGTGACATAAAGACAAGTTAAAGAGAAACATAACAGACAGACATTTTAAACTTTGGAATTGGAGATTGTAAGATGGTAATCCTGCGACATTTCTTCTCAAATTATACTTCTTGCTTTCTCTAAAGACAGATACTACGATGTGTGTAGCTCCACAAAGAAGTACAATAATTTTTTATTTTCTTTTTTTTTTTAATAATAGGAAGTTTGAGATTCGCGACGCGTAGGGAAAACGGCAAAGCTCCCGACTAGGCTCTTACTTGTTGTGGGAAAGTGGTTGAGATTTAAAGAAAAACAAGAACGAGTTCGTTTTTTAAGACGTCAGTCCTGAATCATGTTACGTTCCCGTAGTTAAAATATTATTATTAATCACTTTCTTACATCGGGTAGCCTTAGTGGGGTGCAAGTCGCGACTCTCAAACTCTCTATTGTGTACTGTCCTTGAAGGCAGCCGTACACAGAGCTGTGGAAACCATGGCAACCTAGCACCGTGTGGTACAACAATTCACTGTTTTAGCGGACGCGACAACCTATGGAAGGGAGACAACTGCAAGATGAGTACGTAGATATGTAAAGCTATTTCTTTCCCTTTACGTCCTGACTTTCGCTGCTCTTTGCTTGATAACTAAGAAACTAATGTCTTCAAAATGTCCTCACAGGTGTATTTACTGTTTTAGTTTTCTAAAGCAACGTATAAAGAAAAATGTTTCTATTTTTTCTAAGGTTATCTTCCTTTCGCAGTCGCGTATCAAATGAATCATTTCTCAGCCGCAGTGGACCGTGAACGGTGTTTGCAAACTTCGTCGCGTTAAAGAAAGTGGTCCTGAGTCACTTTCTCGCCGTCGATTGTATTTGCCGAGTCCGCCGCTGGTGTTGCAAACACCAGATATTTGATGGGTTTGTATCTTTAGTCTCCAGTCTCAACATTTGCATTTTCCGGGTGCGCTTTTAGTTCTTCAAACAAGACTATTTTTTGAAGGAGCCATCTAAATGTGGATGATGAAATTTTATGAGAATGCTAACTTCTTGCTGTCACAAGAAAGTAGAACTAAATATATCATATTTAAGGGATATTTATTATTGACAAGAAAGATCACCCATGATGCTTATCGGCGAGGAGTTCAGTCTGCTGACCACACGACCATTTTCTGCTGTCCACGTGACTGTGTTGTGGACGACAGATCCTGGAGCTGCTGATGACAGGAGAGAGACACACTTCAGTCCACGAGCTTCTGTAACATTGCCTTCAAGACGATGTCCACGCCGTCAGGTAGAAACCCGCAACAGGTAGCAAGGTGGTGCACACGTTACTTAACAACACTGTCGTTGTCTAGAATTTTGTTATTATTAATCTTGACTTGTCTCCTCAGAAAAGCGCTGGCATGACACAAAACATCTCTCGCGGCTTTGGACTTTGAAGTTTGCAAATTTCACAATCACATGTGATATATTATAATCGCTGAACAATACTAGAATTAATGCATGAGACAGTGTCGGTGGGTGAGGTAAGGTGGATCAAAGCAATCAGTTTCAGTCTACATGTATACAACCAGTTGAGAGTTTTCACAGACATTGTCGTTGACGTAGTCGCGTGATATTTGCTCCTTCTTTCTTCAACAAAAACAAAACAACTAAAATTGATCTGAGGTACACAAAAACTGAACACCACATCTTTCCCGAAAGACAGAGCCTTCACACCGCTACACCTTGTGTCCCTTCACTTTCCATGTCTCCTTAGGAAGTGAAACATGGGCGGCGACAGATAATCATTGTCTTCCCCCTTCCTCTTCTGCTATCATAAAAAAGCCATATTATTCATTCAACAGGTGAGGCTCAGTCACCTGCGCTGTGCTATTTAATCTTATGTCACCCTGTGAGAGAGCTCAACTAGCGAAACAGGATGTGAAATATCATCTTTAAGGGTTTTTCCATCCTCTTCAATTGACCTTGCTTAGCTTCCTTGTTTATCCAAGTGTAACAAGTATGTAAACATCACGCTCTTCTCACATTTGCTAGTGTCCAGGCCGTGTAGCTCCAGACACTCATCAAGTAATACAAATCACACGGAAGACGAGAAAAAGCAAACATTTTTCTTTACCTCTGCCATAAACGACCTTTGATAATTTGTAAGACCACTCATACACTTCTCTTTGATGGCTAAGTCTCGCCCATCAAATAAAATACAAATCCCGTACACATAGAGACTTCAAACCACATTTGAATTCTACTTTTTGCGAAAAGTTTGGAATTACCTGCGTCACATTTTATCAGTTGCAAGTGAATTCTCTCTGATGACATTTTGTTTGTATTTTTCGTGTCAAGTGAACTGACAGATACGACACAAGCCACGGGAAACGAAAGTAGAGTTGAAATTGGGAGAAATATAATGTGGTTAGTCTAGGTGTTATTCATCTCAACAATCACAATTATCGTGTTCGTAGTCACAACACCAGGAAGCCATATAATTAGTTGGTTGTGAAGTGACTGTCGTATGTTCATGCCAAAGTATATTACTACTCACGTTAACAACAGGGTTATCTCAGTAATCTCTGTACTACCACCACGACAACTTGTTCCACTCATTTACTTCGCCCCAGGCCAAAGTCAACACAGTCACATGACATCGTCAAGAGCGCGCGCACTCACATAGACATTTATTTACACACAAACACACGCACAGACACGTGTTAAAAGGTTTTAAAAGTATCAGATGACTTATCTCTGTTGCGGACAAGGAAGTAGATAAATTTGTTCCATGGGATCATGGCGGACTGTAGGTGTGTGCAGGTGTTTATGTTCTGTGTCTTTACGCAAACATTCTTCTGTGTGTTGCCCAGAACACACACATGCGTGAGTACATTTCCTGAGTATATCCCAACTTTGTTGTTTAACCTAAATGAAAGTAGACCTTTAAGTCAGTACTCGGATATAAATGTGCATTTGACAACATAATTTTTATCCTCTTTATTCTCAGAGACTGCATTTAACTTTCTAAAAACATTTTTTAATCTCATTGTTGATGATAAGACCTTGCAACCTTAGCTGGTTTGGGGTCTACTCATGTCTGACACAAAGCTAACAAGCTAACCCATGAAACTTATGACATTAAAAGGAAATGGCATTTTATACCGTCTATAAAACGATATACAATGCCTTATATATAAATTCAGTGAAATGGGTGTGTTTAAGGTCTATAAGTAGTGTAGGGACTTATGTGTTATTGATAACAAATACGAACAGACTGAAACATCAATAAAGTTTAGTATTCAAACACTCGTATTTAAACAGTATGCTTAAAATTAAACTCGTAATATCTCTAACCCATTTTCCACAGCAAACTTTCTGAAGTATTTTCTTTGTTGCGAATAGTTTATTGTTTGGTAGTCATAATTGATTCAGGATATCTTAAAAAAAAACCAAAAAAAAAAAACCAAAAAAAACCAACAAAAAACAAACAAACAACAAAAAACACCTAACAATGATTTTAGATACTGTAACATAGTCTTAAAGATGCATTATAATATTGTTGTAAACGGTCCAACAGTTATCAAACAACTGCCAGATGTCAATAATCAGTATAAGTAAGCAATTATGCTAATTAATTGATTGTTAATGATTATAAAGATCATGATAATTATTATCATTTTTAAAGTAATGCTTTCACAAACATATTAAATTTCTGTTTACACGGTTTAAAATATTTATTAGAACATGAAGTTGAAAAAACTTTATAAAATAAAACAAAAAGATTATGTTTTTATGCCTCTTATTTGAAAGTAATGAAAATAATTTTGTATTGATTTAGAAAATGTGGCAAGGGACAAACCATGCGGCACAAGCTCCTTGTACAGAAGCTCTAACACCTGCTCAGCAGCTTTAAATGGAAACACAAGTATTTATTACCAAGAAAATCCACCCAACTGTATCCACACCGCGGAGAACGACACGTCACCTTTCTGGTGGGTGGACCTGGGAGAGGGGGTCACCATCAACATGATCACGATCTACGGACGGATACCTTGTAAGATCGGCCTTAATTCTGTTTAATTTTACATACATTGGTATTATCCAGTTGCATTACTTAATGGATTTTCGTTTTATCTTTTAAAATATCATTCGAAAGCATTTCTCTAGTTTGCGCTGTCTGGTGTCCCCCTTACCTCCTTACCTCATCTTCACCATCGCCATCTTAGAGATCATCACTTGTATCCTCAGCATCATTTTTAATTGAAATGTTACCAGCTAGGGACTCATTAATAATATATTCTGGCTTTCATTTCGATTTCTTTATGATCGCAGGGATATCTAGAATGGCTTTGGTTAACGTATCTGTCGATGGAATTGTCGTTAAAAGATTCACAGATGAGAGTGGTTGGACCAACGGATCATACACTTTCCGAGTGCTTCGTGGTGGGCGAGTGGTCAACATCACGAGAAGTCTGACCCTAATAATCCTACAATTAAACATCTGTGAGGTACAGGTGTGGGGTACGTAATTTTTTATCTTATCTTAAAGGAAAGATCGTTGATTTTTCGAAGAATTTCTACCTCTACCACAATCATGCATCACATAGAACGTAGACTTTGCAGCTGCCTTTGTTGCAAGTCAATATATAAAATATAAAATATTCCCTGCATTTTAATTAGTTTATTCTGGTATAAGGAATCGTCATACTTTTTACAGAATGTGCTGATGGTTGGTATGGAACCGACTGCTCACAGACCTGTGGAAACTGTATCACTAGTTCTGATTGTGACAAGACGACAGGCAGGTGTACATCATGTCAAGCAAGATTCAGCTTTCCATACTGTAAAGGTAAATAATTTAAAGTATTCCATAATGTTCTACCGCTCACACATCAACACACACACACACACACACACACATTTATATGAAACCTATGCTTTCAGTAATGGTACAAAGCATCAACAAACTTCCATTTGTCATAAAAATGATAGATCAAACAAAACAAACTAGTTAAAGAGATATCACTAAGAACCCGAGAGAAGCAAAGGAGATGTTTTGAAGAATGCTGGTGAAGGAGAAGAATTCTCATAATGGTCAAGACACAGGCTCACACACGAGAGAAATAATTCACCAGTCAAGACATGTCAGATAAATGTCACAGAGGAATAAGAAAACCAACACATATTTACATATTTTGTTAATTCTTCTAGCTCACACTCTTACGTAGTAACTTAGCAATTAGGATGTTGAGAAAAGTAAAATGACAAAGTGTTTTTTGTTTGTCAGCAAATTTGTTCACTTAAATAGATAATGAAATCCATCCCCTGCATGATCATTGTCACAGAATCTACAAAGCATTTTATTTTTTGGCGGTCTTATTTTGTCTACATTTATTTAGCAACCTAAATTTTATTAAAGAGAAAAAAATCCCGAGGAGAAAGTATTTTTAAAGAGGATACTATTTAAAAGGCACTTCTGAACATAACACAGCTTGATTTATTTGTCTTGAGTCTAGTCCACCTTGACAACAATGGATAAATATACTGGTCGTGGAGTTACCTGTCAATTTTTTTCTTAAAGCAATTGCCTGACATGTTGATGATTTTCTAATTTATCCATATTGCACCTGGGTCAAGATCTAGCAGGTGGTGTGGACGGCAGTGATATAACTAAACTTAATTCTACATCATGTAAACTTACTAACATTTTAACAGTCATTGTTGGCTGCTTTTTCATTCCGCTGGTTCCCTTCGACAAAAAGAAACGAACAAGTATAACTGCTAGGCAAACAGGTATTAGTCAAAGCATGTCTGTCTGTCTGTCTGTCTGTCTGTCTGTCTGTCTGTCTGTCTGTCATCTGTCTGTCTGTCTGTCTGTCTGTCTGTGTCTGTCTGTGTGCATTGTGTATTAAATTTTATGCGATGGTTTTCTTCTGTCTTGCAGATTGTGAGAGAGGTTGGTATGGATACAATTGTGTTGAAACGTGTGGACATTGCATGGGAGGTAACTCTACCTGTGACAAGATAAACGGAAGTTGTCCTTCTTGCTACGGGGCATTCACACCACCTCTATGTTAAGACAGTGAGTAGGCACACACGCACGCACGCACGCACATACGTACACAAAAATTTTATGGATATATAAACACAATCACGCACGCACATACGTACACAAAAATTTTATGGATATATAAACACAATCACGCACGCACTCACACAGAGAGAGAGAGAAAGACAGAGAACAAACACACACTTGGTCTCGAACTAACTAAACTCACTGATCATGTGAAGTGCCTGAGCAAATTAAACAGGAATACATCTTCACACTGGACTGGTGCTGGATACTACGATGAGAACTGATCCCATCATTGTTTACAAACAGTGAGCAGACACCAAGGCCCTTTAAACTTTATACTTTATGTGTATACAGTGGACAATTACTGTCTTCATTCAGACCTCTGTGTAAAGGCCTTTACAGACTTCAACACCTTTGAACTGTCATAAGACCATCAAAGCAATTTTTTTGCAGATTTTTGCCTGGTCACAAAAGTGTTAGTCCATGATCAGAACACAGCACTTGCCGTTTTTTTACTGTTATGATAATTCTGTTGCTACAGAAAGTTCACAAGAGAACAGCAAAAATAGCCTAATTATTACAACTTTTATGGGAGATCTTGTTTCCCCATGAAAATACTTTTTAAAACATTTTATTTCGTTCTTTGATTATCATGCGACTTGGAACCAATCTTGTGTTAGTGACTGCAATTTTTTTTACCTGTTTGAGATCGTAACGACAATGAAACTTACATCACCGTGTCTCCTCTGTTGACGACCAAAAACTGATAAATAATAATGAAACGAAATCTTTTCAGATCCTTCCTCTACGCCGCTGATGACAACTTTAAACACTTCCTCTTCAGTTCCAGCTACTGCTACTGAATACTCTTCATTTGCGCCCACAGGTTTCGTCCATAGCTTTATTTATTTCTCCTTTATGTTTCCTTTTTCTTTGATTCTTTTCTGTTTTCGTTTATTCCGACTGGCATGTCTTATCATCTGACTTGTTTTTGTTATTTATTTAAAGATTTGCTTTCTTTTAAAAAATCTTTATTTTAGTACTATTATACGGTTCTTCGTGTTTCATGTCTTGTGTATTTAAGGTGTATTTATAGCATATTTAGAAAATGTATTTATAATGTGCTAAGAAGATGTATTTGTTATACATTATTTATGTATATGAGAGCATTCTGTACAGAAAAATGACTTATTTACAGTGACGATGCAGATCATACACAAAACGATGTATTTTTATTTCAAAACCTACTAATTTAAGATCATTCGAGCAAACCTAAATTAGTTATGAGAAATAATCTTAAAATTAACTTTGAAATCTTATTCAATCCCAAATTCATATCTTTCTGGGTTAAAAAAAGACATATGGAAACTATTTTCCTCTCATAAAGTAACCTTTACTTTTGTCTGTGAAGAGACTGTCAGTGTGGCAGGTCCTGTGGCTGGCGCTGCTGTCGGGTGTGCTGTCGTCTTTTTTATTATCGGTGCTGTCTTCGGCTGGTAAGTTAATAAATAATAAACATCGCTACTCTTTTTTCCCTCGTCTATCTCTTCTACATCTTTATTGTCTGTTTCATCTCTCTCTTGTCTCTCACAATCATTTTTTTTTGTTTTTGTTTCTTTATCCAACGTTTCGTGTGTCTCGTTTTTAATAGAAATATTTTTCTTTTTTTTCTCTTGTCTCTGTGTCTTTTTTGTTTTCTTTTTCCTTTCTATGTATTGGTTTTTTTCCCCTTTTTCTCTCGTCTGTAATGCTTCTAGCTGTTTTTCATCTTTCTATCTTTTTTCTCTGTACATATCTCTTCCTATTTACACCTCCCCCTTTCTCTCGTGTGCTTTTGGTGATGCTTCGCATACATTCGATGATGATCCTTAGTCTGGACAACATTTGCTAAATTATTAAATTGGGTCATTGAATTATTAAGTACTTTTGATGAAGTTATGTAGATAGCTTTTATTGAATATACTATATTGCTGTTAAATTTCTTCAGGTGGTTAAGAAAATCACGGTTTCAGCAACCGTCTGCAAATGGCTCTTCACCTTGTGGAATCTCGATGACAAGTGACACGGGTAATTACATTTCTTCTAATTGTGTTGACTTGACTTTATACCCAGGGTTAGTCAGTCAGTTATTGCGCTAGCCGTTCGTTCTCGGAACTGGAGAATTAATAATATTTAGGTTTTGACATAAGATAGAGACTTGTAAGCAAATATATTCATTGTAAACCCATCGAAACACAGTTTTAGCACGGTCGGAATGCCTATTTATATTGCTCTCATTTCTGCTATCAGTTAATTAACTATCTATTGGCCAACATACAGATGCATTGGCAGAATTCTCTCTCACATGCAGTATGATATTTTGGAAAGAAAAAATAGAAAGTTGTTCAGAGTTAGTGTTTTTGTGCAAAAATCTCTGTTATGACCTTTGGTTCATAACAATGTTAATCTCTGTAATAAAGGAACATCCAGGTCAACATCTCGCTCCGACAAGAAGGTAGACACTACACCCGACTACACCACCAACGTCTACGACGCACTCAAAGCCCGTGATGACAACAACACAACAGCTTACACATCTCTTAACTTCCACACTGATGTCCACAGATGAGAGTAACACAAATGGAGAGTCAACAACTCGTTGTCTACAGTCAGTTTGTCCAGATATGGGGAAATGATTCCCTATAATATGATAAGTCTTTAAAATAGAGTATTTCTCTGTGTTCATTTTGTACTTGTATTTTGTGTAAATGTTACTTACTATATCTTCTGTAACTGTAAAAAGGCACATGTGTTACAATGTAAATATTTTTGTGTTGATGACAATCCTGTTTATACTATACAGTTTATGTGTATATAGCTTTGATGGTTTTGTAATGCTCCCTCTTGAAACGGGTCGACGCCCTATTCAATAAAGTGATTTTGATATTTTAAATGTCAGCAGCAGGGGGGACAGTGTGGGCTGTTCTCACTCCTTGTTTGTGTTATCGCCTTTTGTATGTAAACAGTCAGCGGTCAGCACAGTCGCCATCTTATTTCATTGCCACCTTGAAAATTGTCTCCCTTTCACATGACAAAAATGTTCATCGCATTTAATGTTTGACCATGCAACATGTGCTAAAGTCTTTTTAAATTACAATTAAGATTAACTAAAGGTTATCTCCCTTTGTTTATTGTGTCTGCCCCTATCTTGCAGCAGCAGCAGCTAGAATGTTTTTCGAGAAGACACTTGTTAGCTATACCTCATTCTTGCATTTCTTCAGGAGCTTGAAGATGCTTGTTTACCTGTGGCTAAAGATGAACTTGTACGAACATTTTGACAGTGGCATGTGATATATGATAACCCTTGACATCACTACAAGTATTATTTGTGTCTATCACTTACACGGCCACAGGCAGAGGTTAGGCGAGTCAACATAACATTTGATTACTTTCCATCTCCTTCACTTTTTCTGCCTTACATCACCTGCATTAAAACTTTAACCTATGGTTACATACACTTATGGTACTAATGATTAGATTTTAATGTTTTGTCTATTGTTAGCTGTAATTAATTTGAGAGTACCCGCGATAATTTTGAACCAAACGAACCAAACCCATCATATAGGAGCAGTGACTTATTTAAATCAAATTTACCGAGCAGACAATAATTTTGAAGACGAGAATTTCAGAATTCATACGTGCAACACAAACAATGAGAAAGTAGAGCTGAAAATGTTCTTCATGTATTTGCTAATTTTTGCCCTCAATACCAGATGTCGCCTCATGTATGATGAGTGTTTGATGCAAACAAAGTTGTTACCTTGTGAGATGAATGTCGTATCATTTTCATGCAAAAGTCTGTTTGTACACTGGTAGACAACAGTTTCTTTGTTCATCGCCCTTGTTAAACGTTTTCTTACACGAGATTTTGCGTCTATCGCATTCCCATGAGCACATAACTTGAACTTAGATATACACGCACACACACACATAAACAAATACAAAAGGAACCATACTATAATGTACGAGAATTAAAAGAGAGCAATCAGAATCTCAAAACTTCAGTGTGTATTATCATATTAGTTTTAGTGTTCGATATTTAGAGAAAATGTTTCCAGTACCCGAATGTAAATTAGACATAATGGTGACACAAAAAAAGAGTCTAACCTGGTCAGACAACCGGACTATACGGAACAAAGTTATATTGTGATCTGAGCTGCATGTCGTATATCCAGGGCTTTTTTTTACAGTTGTGAAGTAAATAATCTGTCCATTCATCGCCTCTTCTGCGCAACTTGTTCCGCAAATTTACTGAACACACACAGGCACACACAAACCACAACCTTAAAAGTGTCAGCTGAAATCTCATAACTGCAGTGTGTGGTATTTACAGACATATTGCCAGGTATCTGTCTGTACATTTGATGAAAAATGTTTATCGCTGCTAAGGGTCCCATTGAAAGGGGAATTTCACGACAGGTCAGGGACAAGGAAGTAATAAGAGGAGGGACTTGTTGATCATGGCGGACTGTAGGTGTGTACAGGTGTTTATGTTCTGTGTCTTTATACAAATATTCCTTCTGTGTGTTGCCCAGGACACACACATGAGTGAGTACATTTCCCTGGAGTATTTCAACCTTGTTGTTTATGTTTTACTTAAATGTAAGCAAACATTTCGGTCAGTACTCCTAGTTTTACACACATGTTCATGACAGCTTCTCAGATATCAATGTGTTGATACGTGTCATGTGTTGTTGACATTGCTGGTTATTGTGTTATTCATGTCAAACCATAAAGGTACCAGGCTGGCCATGAATTATGATGTGCAAATACCATTTCCACCGTCTGTACGGGGATATACGATGGTTTATGTATACATTCAGTGTAAGGTCTGTCAGTAATGTAGTGACTGAGTTGTTAGTGACAACAAAGTTAAACATACGGGTAGACTGAAACATCAATACAGTTTAATACAAAAAAGTCGGATTTAAAAGTCTGCTTAAAATTAATCTCATAATATTGCTAATCCGTTTTCACAAGAAACTTATCTCTCAAGCACTTAGTTGGTCGCGAAATATTTATTGCTTGCAAGTGATAACTGTTTTAGATTAGCTAAAAATAAACTAACATAATGATTGTAGCTGCTGTCACATAGTCTGTCAGGTCCAATATATTATTGTAGGGAAATGTCCGGCAACTGCTAGATACCCCTTCACACACCTTTTTGTATAAGTAAATAAAGGTGAGAGAGATATAGTCTTAATAAGAACTGATGTTAATTACTGAGTGTTACTCATTAAAAAAGTCTTGTTAATGATTGCTATCATGTTAAATAAATGCTTTCAAAGACTTTAAAGTTTAACTTTATTAAATTTGCGTTTAACGTTTTCAATTTTTTAAAGCATACCTTTGATTTAAGTTTCTAAACATAAAGCTGAAAGATTTCTTGAACTTTTCTTATTTAATTCTTCTTATTTCACCGTTATGATAATATCTCCCTATATCTTTGTTTAGAAAATGTGGCACAAAACAAACCATGTGGCACAAGCTCCTTGTACAGTACCTCTAACAACTGCTCAGCAGCTTTAAATGGAAACACAAACACTATTTACCAAGAAAATCCACCCAACTGTATCCACACCGCGGAGCTCGACACGTCACCTTTCTGGTGGGTGGACCTGGGAGAGAAGGTCATCATCACCATGATCACGATCTACGGACGGACAGACTGTAAGATCAGTGTTAATACATTGGTATTAGTCAGGTGTCTCACTCAATGGATTGGAGTTTTATATTTTAAAATATCATGCGGACTATCTCACAGCTAAAATCAGTCTTGTGGTACACTTCATGTTTCACCACCCTTAACGTCTTCTTTTAACAGTCACTTGTTGTCTTTATTGATCATTCCCTTCTTCCTCAACTCATCGTCATCATTATCGTTATTCGCCAGTATCCTCACCGTCATTGTCATTTTAAATGTTACATGTTAGGACTCTCATAAAATATTTTAATAATTATTATTGTAAACAAATTGTATTATTATAAATGTTTTTTACATTCAACAGTATGATGCGGGCGTCTGTGTTAACGATGCAGTTAAATATCTCTTTAGCTCGCTATGCTCCACGTGTGTGTGTACAGCAGACTTTTTTCTTTGCGATTATTTTATGATTACAGTTATAGAGAGAATGCGTTGTGTTAACGTGTCTGTCGATGGAGTTGTCATCGAAAGATTCACAGATGTGAGTGGTTGGACCAATGATAAATACACCATCCCAGTGCTTCGTGGTGGGCGAGTGGTCAACATCACTAAAGACTGTGACAGCATGGGACTTACGATAAACATCTGTGAGGTACAGGTGTGGGGTACGTAAGTCTCTGTATGTACATAAACTCAAGTACGTTTCCGAATTCTTCTAGATGTGTATCTGTTTAAGGTCAGTTATTATATGTTATGATGATTATGTATTACTGCTTGTGTGAGTGGGAGGACGAGTAGACGAGTGATGGGGTTTGCGGGTTTATGAATGTGCGCATGCACGCGCATGTTTGTGTGTGTGTGTGAGAGAGAGAGGGTGTGTGTGTGTGTCACATACACTCACGTCCACATAGACATTTGAGAGTTCTTTTCTTCACAAAACAACTCTGCCAATTTTTTCCAGGCCTGACTATTTGACGTGCCTTTTATCAAATCAAAATCAAATCAAATCAGACTTTATTGTCTGTTGAGGAGACCCAAGACATAATTTTTTCTTTTGCTCACATGGCAGGCATACATACTCATACAGACATATACTTATGCGATGTCATGTGTCTGTCCAAACTGCTTGCACCATGACATATCACAAACAAAAAGAAATCAAGATGGGGAAGGGGGAAAGGAATGAAGAATCAAGAAAAAGTAATTAAAATACCTAAATAGTAATTAATGACTGAGGCACATTAACAGAGTCTAAACTATTTCACAAATAGTTGTTTTACTTTTAGGTGTCTAACACCAATGTCATAATAACATAATGTTAACACTGCATGCTGGGAATTCTGTAGTTGCCGTTACAGGTGTACACAACCTTTCTTCTTTTCCTGAATGTCGGTCTCTCCTGTTCGTTTTGCATTAAGAGTTGTAGTCTGTGTGACAATCATTGTATCATAAAAATTAAACTGTTTATGTATAAGTAGTATATAAAGCTACCATCTATACTTTGCTTTAAATCTTCATTTCTAAGACCGAGAAACGGAAACCTATCATAAAAACGTGAATGTACGTAGATCGTGGTGTTGATTGTCTTCTAACCCTTTACCAAGACAGTGTCACTGAGGGAAAGGAGCACAGATTAATAATGTAAATGATGCTAATATTTTATTTGTAAAAACAAATCATTGTGCTCCTTTCAGAATGTGTTGATGGATATTATGGAACCGACTGCTCACAGACCTGTGGAAAGTGTGACAAAAATTATGTCTGTAACAAGACATCAGGCTGGTGTACATCATGTCAAACAGGATTCAATTCTCCTCTCTGTAATGGTAAGGTCGTGGATGTTTAAAAGATTTGTGCTCTCATGAACCATGTAGATTCCCTTGAAGAATTAACAAAATTGTGTTGTACTGTACTGACTCAGCACTTGCCACCTCACTCTATCATTCACTCACACATGTGGAAGGAGGTATGTAAATAAACCTTACTTTAATTTTAATCTTTCCCAGTAAACGACCTTTATCTACAATCATATCTTTTGAGTGCTGTCAGCAATCCCTAGGTCTTTGGGAAAAGCACTGCCTTACTGATAAACTAGAACGAACCATTAGACCATGCACAAAATGCATTGATGGAAGTGCTGACCTGCCTTAGTGTTACTGTGACAGCAAGGTTCAAAGGAAATATATAAAGTATGTAATACTGACTGTATTTGTGATTATTTGTGTTATAAAGCTGCGTCATACTATTTACAGAATGTGCTAATGGTTGGTATGGAACCAACTGCTCACAGACCTGTGGAAACTGTCGCAGTAATTCTGTCTGTGACAAGACGACAGGCTGGTGTACATCATGTCAAACAGGATTCAACATTCCACACTGCAAAGGTAGCTTCCATTGAAGATAAACAACATTGATTTGTACTGTATTATGTGGCAGCACTTGCTCCGTCACTCTATCATTCACTCACACATGTGGATAGAGGTGTGTAAATAAACCTTACTTAAATTTTAATCTTTCTCAGTAAGCGACAGCATTTTGAGTTGCTTAAGTGTCACCTTGACAGCAAGGTTCAAGGGAAATATATAAAGTATATAAAACTGACTGCATTAGTGGATTGTTTCTGTTATAAAGCTTCGTCATACTCTTTACAGAATGTGTTGACGGTAGGTATGGAGCTGACTGCTCAAAGATCTGTGGAAACTGTATCATTGCTTCTGATTGTGACAAGACGACAGGCAGGTGTACATCATGTAAAACAGGATTCAGTCTACCAAACTGTACAGGTAAATGGTTTCAGGTATTTGATCACGTGTGCATCAGACTGCACTATACTAATTACACATCAACACACACACACACAAAAGAAAGAAGGGTCATTTTTCTTTCTTAATGTTTAAGAAGAATACATTTTATAGGCATTAGAGTGTTTAGTATGATAAATGATAAATTGTACGACGTTGGTTAGTAAACTTTTACAGTTTAATAGATAAAGAGATTTACCCCCAATATCTTCAATATCATAGAGTCTAGGAAGCCTTTTATTTCTACGAATCTCATTTTGTCTACATTTGTTTAGCGTCCTAAACTTTTTATTAAAGAGAGATAGTCATGAGGAGGAGGTATTTAAAGTACGATCCTAGTGAAAAGATGTTTTTACATATTACATAATATTACATATTTCGAGTATATTTGTCTTAAGTCTAGTTCTCCCAGCAAATCTGGATATATTGGCCCTAGAGAGACCTATTTACTAGGTCTTGACATAAAGAAATTGTAAAGGCAAAATAAAGCTGCTTATAATCTCGTACAAAGTATTATCAGCTTCAATCTCATCTATTTTCGTGTCTGTTCATCTTGTAAAAATTGAATGTTTTATAGGATGCTCTGTTTAATAAGAGAAATTACACCGGACTCTTGTTTGCTTCAACGAAGTCTCGTCCTCCGCTGATGTCAACAGGATCTTAGTGAGAGCTGATGATGTGGTTGGACATTGCTCATATCCATTTTGATTGTTATCACTAATCCGACTAACGACACACCACCAATTACTTGAGTTCAAATCCTAAAAAATGGCCGACACTTTCTGTCCCTCGCTGACGTCACAGCCTTACTATACCTTTCAGTATCTATCCTCTTTTGTGTGAATTTAGTAGCATTTTATCAGGCTTTGTCTGCAATATCATTTATCCGGCTGTTTTACTTTTTCGACCAGCAGCAAACAATATAACCGCTCGTCAAACAGGTATTAGTCAAGGGGTGTGTGTGTGTGTATTACATGTCATGCGATGCTTTTCTACCTACTTGCAGATTGTGAGAACGGTTGGTATGGAAACAATTGTGCTGAAAAGTGTGGACATTGTGTGGGAGGTAGCTCTACCTGTGACAAGATCAACGGAAGTTGTCCCTCCTGTGACGGGGCATTCAAACCTCCTTTGTGTAAAGACAGTGAGTAGACACACACAACATTACTTATGTAGGCATTGTAGGCGATTGTGCAAGACCTCTGTGTAAAAGACAGTAAGTGGACACATGCATTGAAGACAGTGCAAGCTGGAACCTCATATAACAATAACAGTAAAAAATGAAGTCGGGTCATAGTTGGAACAAATGCGAGCAAATATGAGACACGCATTTTCAAGTTTGAACCACGTGGTGTCTGGTAGTTGCACTGTTTATCTCAGCCTTCAATGCAAGAGGACGACCTACTCTTGTTAGCGATAGCCTTATATACACCATCTGTCTTTACCGTAGTACAACACTCTTTCACAAACAATACACAAGCACTTGGGTTCGTAAGTCAAGAGAGCGAGAGAGTAGGCAGTGCGAGAGTTAAATAGAAACTAAAGTTTGTTAGTAGTCTTACGGAGTGTTTCGTCGCCTCGGTGTGAACCCCTGTAATTCATCAAAATGGTCATTACAATAAACACACCTGTACAGAGGGGAGATGGTATTGTACGTGCATTATTATTGTCCATGTTATTACTATTATTCCCGTTGTCATCCAGTCGCACTTTACTACGTTCTTTAGCTTTTTGTTTATCTGACTGTTTATTTTATGACCAGCAACCAACAAATATAACTGCTCGTCACAGGTGTCGATATATATGTGTGTCTATCTTTCTGTTTGTCTGTCTGTCTGTCTGTCTGTCTGTCTGTCTGTCTGTCTGTCTGTCTGTCTGTCTGTCTGTCTGTCTGTCTGTCTGTCTGTCTTTCTGTCTGTTTGTCTGTCTGTCTTGTATATTAAGTGTAATGCGAAGCTTTTTTTTTCTCTTATTGCAGATTGTGAGAAAGGTTATTATGGACACAACTGTGGTGAAACGTGTGGACATTGTACGGGAGGTAACTCTACCTGTGACAATATAAACGGAAGTTGTCCCTCCTGTGACGGGGCATTTCAACCACCTCTGTGTAAAGACAGTAAGTAGACACAGAAATTTATGTAAGTACAATAGATGATTGTGCCCTGTAGCCAGACCTCTGTGTATAACAGTAAGTGAACATTAAAGACACTGCAAACTAAACCCGTGTATAACAATAACAATAACAATAACAATAACAATAACAATAACAATAAAAGGGTTAGGGTTTGGGTTTTTTAAGACCCTCTGTGACTTTTACAGATTATCTCAATGTTTTTGGTGCAATAAACTCTCCTGTATAGAGGGGACATGCCATTGCACGTACATATGTTCATGTTATAAATATTATTACCGTTGTCATCCAGTTACATTTTACTACGTTCTTATGCCCTTTAGCTCTTCACTTGAATAAGACGATTTAAATAAAATTTCAATATGAGAGATTACAGTTTACATACAAATGCAAGAGCACCTGAACTTCAAAGTAATATTCCTTTTGCGTGACACCATCGTTACCTAGCGTATTTAAGTAGAATTATTAAAAAATTTCATGGATTGTCCTGTTTTCCACTAAAAGATGATTAAAAAATCTTTAGTTTGCATTTTAACTTTCATGCTACCTTGAACCAATCTTTTGGTGATAAATTAACACTTCAACTTTTGTTTTGAGATCGTAATTCCAATGAAAGCTTGTACCACCGTGTCTCCTATGTTGACGACCAAGATTTGATAAATATTAATAAAACGAAACCTTTTCAGATCTTTCCTCAGAGCCCCCGATGACAACTTTAAGTACTACGTCTTCAGTTAAAACCACTGCCACTGAATACCCTTCATTTTCGTCCACAGGTTTGTGAAGTAGTCCATAGTTGTATTTTTTCTTTTTCCTTCTTGATATTTTCTTGTTCTGTTTCCTTTTCTCTACCTGCCATCTCCTAGCATCTCTCTTTTAAAACAGATCTTTATTTTAGTAAAACTATAATGTTCTTAACGTTTATGTCATGTATTTTATGTATTTATGTCTTGTGTATTGTTTTTAATATTAACATAAGATATATTTAGAAGTTTTATATCTTATACAGTTATTTATGTATATAAGAGATTGCTCAAATGGATATCCATTCTTTACAGGAAAATAACATTCACAGTTATAATGCAGATCATACACAACAGATGTCTTTTTATTTCAAAACTTGATTTGAGATCGTTAGTACTAACCTAAATTAGTTATGAGAAATAATCTTAAATGTAACTTTGAAATCTTATCGTCTCAAATTCATATCTTTCTGTGTGAATAAAGACATACGGAAAGTATTTTTCTCTCATAAAGTAACCTTTAATTTTGTCTGTGAAGTGGGGATGTCATGTGACAATGACAAAGAGACTGTCAGTGTGGCAGGTCCTGTGGCTGGCGCTGCTGTCGGCTCTGGTGTCTTCTTTTTTATTATCGGTGTTGTCGTAGGCTGGTAAGTTAATAAATGCCAAGCATCGAGATTCTTTATTTCTCTCGTCTATCTTTTCTATTTACTCTTTATTATCTTTTTTTGTTTCTCTCTCTCTCTCTCTTGTCAATCACTATCATTTTTTTTTTTGCCTCTGTATTTCTTTTTCTACTTTTCATGTCTCTCGCTTTTCTCGAAATGTTTGTCTATTTGTCTTTCTTGTGTCATTTTTTTAATTTTCTTTCTCTATCGTGTTTTGTTCTCCCACGATTTCATCATCATCATCATCATTATTATTATTATATGTTGCTATTAAATTGCTCTAGGTGGTTAAGAAAATCACGGTCTCAACAACCATCTGCAAATGACTCTTCACCTTATGAAATCCCGATGATGGGTGACACAGGTAATTAAATTTCTTCTTATTCTGTCCACTCGAGCTTACAGCCAAGATTAGCCAGTCAGTGCGCTTTTACTTTCCGAACTGGAGACTTAATAATATTTAAGCTTTTGATATAACTTATCAGACTGTAAACAAATATATTCATTGTAAACCGATCGAAACACAGTTCAGCGCCGTCAAAATGCAAGTTTCGCTTTATATTCCTCTCTTTTCTGGTATCAGTTAATTATATATTGAAAAACATCCAAAATACACCGCAAATTTCTCTCTTAATGCAGTATAATATTCTCGAAAGGAATAAGGGAAAATTGTTCCGAGTTAATGCTTTTGTGCAAAAATCTTTGTTATGACTTTTGGTTCTTGAAGCTTGTCAATAATATTAAACTCTTTCATATAGGAACCTCTTGGTCAACATCTCGCCCTGACGACAAGGTAGACAATACACCCGACTACACCAACATCGGCTACAGCACCGACGTCTACGACGCTCTCAAAGCCCCTGACGACAACAACACAACACCTTACACGTCTCTTGGATTCAATACTAAGGCCCACCGATGAGAGTAACACAAACGAAGAGACACCAACTCGTTGTCTGCAGTCAGTTTGTCCAGATATGGCGCAGTGACTACAAATATATTCCACAATAGGTGGATGGTTCTTTTACATTTGTCGTCTTTCCTAAGGTCATTTGATTGTAATATTACAATTTATTATTAATATTTTAATATTAGTGCTCCACACTTCTTGGTGCAATCTTTATACTCATGTTGGACTTTTTTACCGATCTTCACCTACGTCTGTGACAGCCAAACGTTTTGACTTATCTGTGACAAAGCAGAGATGATGATGATGATGATGATGATGATGATGATGATGATGATGATGATGATGATGATTGATGATTGATGATTGATGATGATGATGATGATGTAGTGGTTAAAATACTCGATGTCACCACTGCAGTGAGCTGCTCAGGGTTCAAATCTCGTCTCGAGATGTGTAACTGTAGCTGTCTATAGGTCCAGTCTACGCAGCCGGAAGATGGGCCGTGAGTGTTTTGGGTAATACCTCAGACTGATGGGCTTGTCAGATGCCATGAGACTTTTTGTTTTGTGACTTGTTCAATCTACTGATATCCTGGAGCATATGGCCCAGGAAAACCCCAGCAGACATCGTTTGGTATGTTGAGCTATGAGGTCGCTCGTCCCCTGAGACAGTGTCATTTAGTGGATAATGTATGTCGCCAAGTGGAAATGTTTTGCTTGGGAGATTGTTTTTAAGATTTAAGATAAGTTGTGAATGTGGAAGATATATATCTATACAGAGAGAGAGATTTTTGTAATATTAGTTCCCAGAGACAGTGAAAGTGCCGAACTTTACACTTTGTTATTCCGAAGTTGAACATCAAGAAAAGGAACTTTCTCTCAGGACTGGTTTTAGAATTAAATATCATTAATAAGTAATAATAACATACCTTAGATAGTAGTAAGGGTTAACGGAGGTATGTTTAGTTTTGTTTAGTTTAGTTTAGTTTAGTTTAGTTTAGTTTAGTTTAGTTTAGTTTAGTTTAGTTTAGTTTAGTTTAGTTCTTGATACTCCTCCAGGAGCATAGGGCCTCAACAACACCTCGCCAGGGAACCAGGTTTTGGGCAGCACCATTCAGTTGGGCCCATGTATGTTTACTAGGGATTTACTGTTAACACTTTTTTGTGTATTTTTATTGAAGAGTATTAAATGTATACAAACCTATAATAGAGATAGAGTTGTTTGTGTAGCAAATGTACAGGCGTTTATGGGAATGCGAGTGTCTGTGACAGCAGACGACAAAGATCTGCTAGCAAACACTAACGATAACTACAAGACCTCACCACACATATGGAATGGAGACCAGCACTGAAAAGATAAAATTTAGGATGTGAAAGGCAGAGATATATGTATATGAACTCCTCCACTCCACAGGTCCTCAATCCCCCGACAGTGCGAAATCGCCTTTAGGTGAAAGCACTTTTTTCCAGCCCCAGCACAACAACACCGTGTACACACAGGTGTTTATATAATTTTCTAATATCAAAGCTTATCATTGAATGAGTAATATCTTTTTCCTAAACTTGTGAATGTCACAACACACTGTCAGCAAGCTGTTACAAATAGTGATGAGAATTGTTTTAGAAACCATTTTGCGAACAAACTTGGGATATCCCACATTTGACAGTCGCATGTGATATATGATAACCCTTGACATCACTACAAGTATTACCTGTGTCTATCACTTACACGGCCACAGACAGAGGTCAGGTGAGTCAAGGCAACCAGCTTCTGTCTACCTGAATAAAACCAGTCGACAACATTAAACTATCACAGGAAGTGAAATACAATCTTGAAAAGGGTTTTACCCACTCTTCCATAATTCATTGCATAGCTTGCTTGTTTATTGTTTACTTTACTTGTTTACTAAAGCACAACAGGTCTGTAAACGTCACGCTACTTTACATTTACTGTTGTCAAGTGTAGCCTCAGGCAGCCATCAGGTATTACAAATAAAAGCAAACTCAGATCAGGACTTGAAACATTCTTCTTTGCCTCTTCTATAACCTAGTTTTTGTAATTTACAATCCACTACTACTCTTCTAATTTTATTAGTGACCTATAAAGTGACCTCTCTGACAGCACTGACAACTTTATTTATACATTGCAAACTGAACTACATTTAATGACCTTCCTTCTTCTCTTTAACTACATCTCTTATAACCTGCATTGAAATATTAACCGATGGTTACAAGCACATCTGATACAGATGGGCTACATGATTACATTTATTATAATTTTTTGTCTATTGTTAGTGTTAATTTGTTTGAGAGTTCCCATAATGATTTGAAACCTAATGAACCAAACACACAATATAGAAGTAGCGGTGAAAACTCTTGTCATTGTCCTTTCTATTTCAGTGTGCTCACTCTCTAAACTACGGTTTCGAATTTCTTTTAAAGTATTTTATTTAATTTAACCCTGATAAACGAGTTTGCCTTCTGATAACAACATTTTATTGACATTATCAAACAGGCACCGAAACAAGGATTTTCCTCCTTTTTCACTTCACAAATAACAAAAACACAAGTTTTCATTTTCATTTTAACATTTGAGGAGAGAAGAATTTCTCAGTTCACTACTCGCCACACAAACAAGGTTACAAAAGTGTCAGACCGAATCTCGCCACTGCCGTGTGAGGTTAGTACGGGTGTATATCCGGGTACCTGTCTCTACATTCGATGACAATTGTTTATTGCCTCAAAGGGTCGTATTGAAAGTGAGATTTACGATGTCAGAGACAAGGAAGTGATAAGATTCGTGGATGGAGACCATGGCGGACTGTAGGTGTGTGCAGGTGTTTATGTTCTGTGTCTTTACACAAATATTCCTTCAGTGTGTTGCCCAGAACACACACATGAGTGAGTACATTTCGTGGAGTATTTCCTCAACTTTGTTGTTTATGTTTAATTAAGTGGAAGCAAGCTTTTCGGTCAGTACTCTTAGTCTCAGACACGACACCCGCCAGCTACCCAGATATCACTGTGGGTAGACGTGCCAAGCTCACCACATAGCCTCGGTCTTCTTTCTACCCAAAGACTGAATTAACTTTTAAAAGATTGTTTTTAAAAATCTTATTGTTAGTGGTAAGACCTTGCAACCTTGCTGGTTATTGTGTTATTCATGTCAAACTGTAAAGGTACGAGACTGATTCATAAAATGTGATCTGCCAAGGAAATGATATTTTCACCGTGTGTAGGAGGACATACGATGTTTTATGTATACATTCAGTGTAAGGTTGGTCAGTAGTGTAGAGACTGAGTTATTAGTGACAGCAAAGTTAAACTTACGGATAGACTGATATATCAGTAAAGTTTAGTATAAAACCGTCAAATACGTCTGGCAGATGTATTATAATATTGCAGGGAAATGTCCGACAACTGCAAGATACCCCTTCACACACACAATTTCATTCAAGCAAATAAAAGTGAGAGATACAGTCTTAATAATTACTGATGTTAATTGTGTTGCCGATTATCAAGATCATACTAATAAGTGCTATATCCTGTTAAATTAATGCTTTCACAGACTTAGTAAAGTTGTTTAATTTGTGTCTTAACTTTTTAAACATTTTTCAAGCATACCTTTAATTTAAGTTGCTAGAAATAAAGCTCAAAAACTATTAGAACTTTCCCTCTTTGAAGTTCTTTTTTCATCATCATGATAATATGTTCCTGTATCTATGTTTAGAAAATGTGGCACAAAACAAACCATGTGGCATAAGCACCATGTACAGTACCTCTAACAACTGCTCAGCAGCTTTAAATGGAAACACAAACACTATTTACGACGAAAATCTACCCAACTGTATCCACACGGAGGAGAACGACACGTCACCTTTCTGGTGGGTGGACCTGGGACAGAAGGTCACCATCAGCATGATCACCATCTACGGACGGAAAGGCTGTGAGATCAGTGTTCATGCCATTTAATTTAATTTAATACATTGGTATTTGTCAAAAGTATCACTTGATAGATTTTAGTTTTTATGTTTTAAAATATAACACGAACTATTTCACAGTCAAAATCTGTGTTGTCTAGTGTTACACTCCTATTTTCCGTGAATTTTTTTTAACATTTGTTTGTTGTCATTATTCCTCCTCCTCTTCCACCTCAACTCTTCGACATCATTAGCGTCACCTTCGACATTTGCAGCATCCTCACCATCATTGTCATTTTAAATGTTACATATTAGGACTTGTAATAAAATGTTATACTTTTTATTATTGCAAAAATGTTTTACACAGCATGATGTGGGCGTCAGTATTTAAGATGTAATTCAATAGTTCAATATCTAAGTAGTTATACTTCATGTATGTGTACAGCAGACTTTTTCTTTACTATTTTCTTATGATTACAGATATAGATAGAATGCGTTGTGTTAACGTATCTGTCGATGGAGTTGTCATCGAAAGATTCACAGATGTGAGTGGTTGGACCAACGATACATACACCATCCCTGTGCTTCGTAGTGGGCAAGGGGTCAAAGTCACTAAAGACTGTAACAGTACCGGACCTGCGATCAACATCTGTGAGGTACAGGTGTGGGGTACGTAAGTCTCTGTATGTACATAAAGTCAAGTACGTTTCCAGGTGCATTGTTGATATGTTCTGATGATTATGCCTTTCTATATGTGTGAGTTGGAGGATGAGTAGACGAGTGAGATTGTTTGTGGGTGCATGTATGTGATGCATGTGTGTGTGTGTGGTTTTTTTTTAGTGATCTCCCAAACGTTGCTTGTCTTTTTGTGCGATATATCTGTCCAAACCAGTAACACTAGGACTATATCACAAACAATAAAAAAAATATTTTGGGGGAGTGGGATGGAAAATAAATGAAGAGACAGGTAAAATCATGTGAAAATACCTAAACCTTAATTAATGACTGAGGCACATTCACAGAAGCTAACCTACTTCACAAATAGTTGTTTTACTTTGAGCCTTCTAACACCAATGTCATAATAACATGCGCTGCATGCTGGGAATTAGGTGGTTGCCGCTACAGGTCTACACTTTCTTCCCTTCCTGAATGTCGGTCTCACCGGCTCCTTCCATTAGAATCCTCTCTTTAAAGACTAGTTCTTAAATGACTTCCTCGTTCTTTGTCTTGGCTGTCGATATCCTGACCACCCGTAAATAAAAATGACTAGAAAAAGTACATCAAACTTCTTCCACACATGTAAAGGCTCTAAATTCCATCCAGGATGTTAACAGAAAAAACATAGACAACAACAGTAACATTTCTGTTTTACTTACATAATTTTGACTAAACCTGTGTTGCACGCCATCATACTCCAGGTGACAGTCTTTTTCGTAGTCCCAGTTTCTCCTTCTGTCAATAGTCAGGTGTCCATTTAGACCACATGTTTATCACATCCATGAATATTAGTATTAACACTAAAAATGGGGAATAAGTTTGCATTGAATGATTTGACAAAGAATGCAAACTAAAGAAGAGGTTAGTAAAAAGGACATGAAGAATGTATGAGAAGAGGGAAAGAGAGGAAGGAATAATAGCATACTTTAAAAAGCAAAAACAAAACCATACAAGCGCCTACTAAAAAGTCCTTTATCTACAATCAGATCTTTTGGAGTGCTGTCAGCAATCCCTAGGTCTTTGGGAAAAAACTGGCTTACTGATAAACTAGAACGAACCATTAGACCATGCACAAAATTCATTGATGGAAGGGCTGACCGGATGCTACCAAGACAGTGTCACTAAGGGAAAAGAGCACAGATTAATAATGTAAATGATGCTAATACTTTATTTGTAAAAACAAATCATTGTGCTCCTTTCAGAATGTATTGATGGTTATTATGGAACCAACTGCTCACAGACCTGTGGAAAGTGTGACAAAAAGTCTGCCTGTAACAAGACGACAGGCTGGTGTACATCATGTCAAACAGGATTCAACTCTCCTCTCTGTAATGGTAAGGTCGTGGATTTTTAGAAAGTTTATGCTCTCATGAACCATGAGGATTCCCTTGAAGAATTAACAAAATTGTGTTGTACTATACTGACTCAGCACTTGCTCCATCACTCTATCATTCACTCACACTTAGGGATAAAGGTATGTAAATAAACCTTACTTAAATTTCAATCTTTTTCAGTAAACGACAACACTCTGAGTTGCCCAAGTGTCACTTTGACAGCAAGGTTAAAGGGAAATATATAAAGTATATAATACTTACTGCATTAGTGGATTGTTTCTGTTATAAAGCTTGGTCTTACTCTTTACAGAATGTGTTGACGGTAGGTATGGAACCGACTGCTCAAAGACCTGTGGAAACTGCATCACTAGTTCTGATTGTAACAAGACTACAGGCATGTGTACATCATGTAAAACAGGATTCAACATTCCACACTGCAAAGGTAGCTTCCATTGAAGATTAACAAAATTGAATTGTACTGTATTAAGTTGCAGCACTTGCTCCATCCCGCTATCATTCACTCACATGTGAATAGAGGTGTGTAAATAAACCTTACTGATATTTTAATCTTTCTCAGTAAATGACAACACTCTGAGTTGCCCAAGTGTCACTTTGACAGCAAGGTTAAAGGGAAATATATAAAGTATATATTACTGACTGCATTAGTGGATTGTTCCTGTTAAAAAGCTTCGTCTTACTCTTTACAGAATGTGTTGACGGTAGGTATGGAGCTGACTGCTCACAAACCTGTGGAAACTGTATCATTGCTTCTGATTGTAACAAGACCACAGGCTGGTGTACATCGTGTAAAACAGGATTCAGCCTACCATACTGTACAGGTAAATGTTTTAAGGTATTTGATCGCGTGTGCATCAGACTGCACTAACACCTACACATCAACACACTTACACACACAAGAAAAAAGGGTCATTTTTCTTTCTTAATGTTTATGAAGAATACATTTTATAGGCATTAGGGTATTTAGTATGATAAATGATAAATTGTTCGACGTTGGTCAGTAAATTTTTACAGTTTAAAAGATAAAGAGATGTACCCCCTATATCGTCAATGTCATAGAGTCCAGGAAGCCTTTTAGTTCTACGAATCTCATTTTGTCTACATTGGTTTGTTCCTCCATCGAAAAAAAAACACTGAGAGACGCCCCTACGTTCGAATAAATACTACTTCTTCCCTTTTTTTTCGTTTTTTTTTTTATTACTAACATGCCGATTTTCTGCACTGTGGGCAGAAATTTCGCGGGCCGGATGGCACCGCGTCACGGGCCGGAAATGGCCCGCGGGCCGTAGGTTGGGCATCCCTGTTTTAGAATATTACATATTTCGAGTGTTGTTATAACCAGACTTGAAGAGATTGTAAAGGCAAAATAAAACTGCCAATTATCTCGTAAAGAGTAGTATCAGCTTAAATCTCGTCTATTTTCGTGTCTGTTCATGTTATAAAAGTTGATTGTTTTATAGTAATAAGAGAAGTTACACGGGTCTTTCGTTTGCTTCAACCAAGTCTCGTCCTCCGCTGAGGTCAACACGATCTCATGAGAGCTGATGCATTGATATGGTTGGACAATGCTCATAGCCATCTTAACTGTTATCACTAATATATATCACTAATCCAACAAATGGCCGACACTTCCTGTCCCTCGCTGACGTCACACAGCCCGCCTCAGCCTTATCGCCGCCTCACAGCCTTTCTACGACCAGTAGCGAACAAATATAATTACTCTTCAAACAGGTACTACTGAAGGTGTGTGTTTCAAGTGTATTAAATGTTATCGATGGTTTCCTTCCTTCTTGCAGAATGTGAGAAAGGTTGGTATGGAAAGAATTGTACTGAAAAGTGTGGACATTGTGAGGGAGGTAACTCTACCTGTGACAAGGTAACCGGAAGTTGTACCTCCTGTAGCGGGGCATTCAAACCACATCTGTGTAAAGAGAGTGAGTAGAATTCTAGTCAAAAGGTACTTTAGAACATAACATAGCTTTAATATATTTGTTTTGAGTCTATTCTCCTATCCAACCCTAGATATACTGCTCCTGTCTATTTTCCTCCTAAGCTAATCACTTTATATGTTTATGCTTTTCTGGTTGATTCATATTTTACATAAGGCAAGATCTTGAGGGGTTGTCTGGACTGTAGTGATACAAGTTCATAATCAGACTTAAGTATTTCTCTTCTCTTTTGTGTAAATTTAGTCGCATTTTAACATGCTTACTCAGCTGTTATGTGGCTGTTTATTCTACGACCAGCAATCAACAAAAATAACTGCTCGTCAAAGGTGTCTGTATCTGTCTGTCTCTCTTTCTGTCTGTTTGTCTCTGTTGTCTTGTATATTAAGTGTAGTGCGATGCTTTTTTTCCTTCTTTACAGATTGTGACAAAGGTTGGTATGGAAAGAATTGTGTTGAAACGTGTGGACATTGTATGGGAGGTAACTCTAGCTGTGACAATATAAACGGAAGTTGTCCCTCCTGTAGCGGGGCATTCAACCACATCTGTGTAAAGACAGTGAGTAGACACTCATACCTTTTATACAGAGCTTTATGTAAGCACAGTAGACAATCGTGCACTCTAGAGAGACACTGTGAAGCAGTAATGGAACAATCATGTATTTTAAGACAGGACAAATTGAGTTTGTGTATAATCATAACACTGAAAGTGAAGTCAGATCATGGAGTAAAAATATATGACACCAACTCTTCGAATAATGGTAGGAAGCAACGAATGAACTGCAATTTCTTAAAAAAAGATAAATTTGTTAATAGAGAAATCAAAAAGGAAAGGAAATTTTTTAAGAGAAAACCTGTAAATGAGTAAATGAAATCATATAAAACAATAATGACACACATGCTCACGCACGAGGGCAATAATTCACAAGATACACTAGATAACTCTGTCACAGACAAACATAAAATCGTTTTATTCTGATATTTTAAATGAGCAAGTCCCATATATACATTTAGTTAATTCTTGTAGTGGACACGTCTAATTATAACCTAGCAAACCGAGATTATCTAGTAATAGTTATTTTTCTTTCTTGATGTTAATAAAGACTAAAACATATAGGCATTAAGATGTAAAATACAAAAATGATAGTTTTACGTTCGTCAGCAAATGTTTGCAGTTGAATAGATTTTTAAACTCACCTCCTATATCTTCAGAAAGTCTTTCGTTTCTAGAGATTTCTTCCTTCTTCCAGAATGTGACAGTGGTTGGTATGGAACCAATTGTGCTGAAACGTGTGGACATTGTGTGGGAGGTAACTCTACCTGTGACAAGATCAACGGAAGTTGTCCCTCCTGTGAGGGGGCATTTCTTCCGCCTCTGTGTAAATACAGTGAGTGAACACTAAAGACACTGCAAACTGAATCCGCGTACAACAATAACAATAAAAGGGAAGTCTGGCCATACTCTGGGTTCGTATGTCAAGACAGCGAGAGAGCAGACAGTGCGAGAATTAAATAAAAACTTATATATTATATTATAATATTCCCTTTTTTATTCAAGTACATAACCAACGAGTTATGAACTCAATAATTTAATATTGTTGCATTAAATTTTCTGTTGTGTACCTCTTATTTAGACAGAGAAAAAGAAAATAGTAACAAAGTTTAACGTGTTCCTCCATTATGTGTATATAATGAACAGACAAATTAATTTGATTTGTACACAGAATGTGGTACTGGATACTACGGTGATAACTGCAATCAGACATGTGGACATTGTGTTTTCAACACCACGTGTGATCCTGATAATGGCACGTGTTCATCTGGCTGCTCAGAGGGCTACAAGGAGGGTCTGTGTGTTGGTGAGTTGGACTCTGATGTGAAGAATCTTACTGAAAGAAAAACAAAGAAAATAAGAGACAGCTGCCTGGATGATGGAGTAGTTGTCAATCTATGTTTTATGTTTGTTTTATATCATGCCGATGGTTGGGTGGTGACGAGCAAGTTTTATAACAAGGTTTGTCCAGTAGTCTTAGATTAGTCACACACACACACACTAACTCACAGACAGACAACAGATACGCGCTGACTAAAATGTTTGTACACAGAATGCAGAACTGGACACTACGGTGAGAACTGCTCCCAGCTGTGTGGACATTGTCGTCAGGACACCACGTGTGATCCTGATAACGGCACTGCCTTGATGGCTGCTTACTGGGCTTCAAACCTGGTCTTTGTACTGGTTAGTTCGACATCACTCTGACATTTAAAACAATTTAGAAAAGCTTATATTTATTTGAAAGTTAAAATGTTGTTTTGTACTCAAAGGGAAATTACTAAACTGTAAAACTCTATACGTTCCTTTTCTATGACCATCGTTACATGGAGTAACTTGTGATGACTTATAAAGCAATAAACTGTGAGGCAAATAATGACTAAAGTACACAGTAATAAATGAAAGCCGTAATGTGTGTACACAGAATGTGATTCTAGATTTTACGGTGAGAACTGCGATGTCACGTGTGGATACTGTCTTGTCAACACCACCTGTGATCCTGTTAACGGTACCTGCCTTTCAGGATGTTCAGATGGCTACAGAGGAAATCTTTGTAAGGGTGAGTTGATAGAAACTGAATAAAATTTGTCACGATGAGTACATGGATTACTTTATCTAACATTAGCGATAATCTAGGAGATGAAAATCTAAATCATCTAGCTGTTAAACATACGCATATAATACGATCGTGCTTACATGGCTCTCTGTCTCTCTCTCACACACACACACACACTGTAGCATGGAGTAGAGTCTATATGTGAAAGTTAAGTAATGTATGTGTATGTGTGCATATAAACCTTATATAAGCAAGTACTTAGAAATAAGTTATATCTGAGAGCAGCTATGCACACCTACTGGCTTACTACCACTACACACAGCTGTAGTAGTAAGAATAGTGATGGACACGTGCAGACATCTGTGTGCTGCTTGTCTGTCAGGCAGAGTAATGTCTTTTGTGGAAAACAGCGAAAGCAAATATAAGATAACATTTATATGAGATGGCAAGGTATGAATATATATAGATAAATGTGAATGTGAATTAAAATTTTGGATATTGATTTATTGCATCCGAATACTAAGGGAACCTTGTTCTTTGGAATAAGTCACTTGGTTGAGTATATTTAGATGCTGCTGTTAATACCATGCTATTCAACAGGTAATAATTTAACTATTTATAGATGTATATATGTACAGGTAGATGATCATATGTATGTAGTTAGTCATGTCGCTTTCGTAAGAAAATATTATGCTTGACGACTACATTATACTTAGGTTCAAATACTAGAAAAATGTCCATTAGCCTAAAGACTCATAGTACTATGTAGTACATATTTTTCACGAGGTCGTAATAGAGACCTCATGCTATGCGCATCGATGCCTCAATGATTTTATGTCCTTTAAATTTAGACAGCAGCATTTTGAAACAAATTAGCCATCGCCATAAGTCAAACTTTAATTAGCATCTCAAATGAATGGTAAGCAGATTAAACGAAAGCATTATTAGATATATGAATTTAATAAGCATTACAAGATGTCCCATACTGAGTAAGTAAAGGCAAATGTCCACACAGAGGCGATGACATCAAGTTCCACGGAATCCAGCGAAGTCGGTGCAATCATTGGTGGTGTGTTGGCGGTTATTGTTGCTGCAGTCGTTGTAGTGATCGTCTTTATGTGGTTAAGGTAAAGAAACTTTTTCCCAAATTTTACGAAAATACATTTGTGTTGTGCTTGTATTGTACTTGGGTAGAAATTTGACATACATCTACAAAGATGTAGCTACGCAGAGTACATCAGAATTGACTTTTTAAATATTTCCTATCAGACTGCTGCACAAAACGCATACTTAGAAAAAAAATTATATGATGTAAGTTATTTCACGGATATTATTTCATTTGTTAAATATACCATGACAACGATAAAAGAGTAGATCTTATGGGAAAATTGAAAACAAAAATACAAAACCATTTTGAATACTTTTACCACAGCTCAAATTTTGAAATTAAATTTCTCTTTCTCTCTCCCTTTCTCTCTCTCTGCTATAGATATATGAATACGTTCGTATGTGTGTGTATCTGTGCGCGCGCGGATGCGTTTTTATTTGTATCTATCAAAAGGCGAAGACAAAGAAAGGGAAAACCATCTGAACTATTAACCTGGGAAAAAGAGAGCCCACAAAATGAAGTTACACTCTCAGAAACAATGACAAATGTCAGAGAAAGGAAAGGTAAGACAAAATAAAACTGGATTAAATGGATTTTTATGAGTAAATGATGACAAACATTTGACATAATTGCGAAAAGTTTCCTTTACCTACCTATTGCCACTATTTATATTCACATTATTTTTAATAGGTTAAATTACTTCCTGTGAACAAAGCTTGGTATCCATTGCGTATGTTGACAGGAAACAAGCCAATAGTACCCGTCAAGCCACAGACGTACCACAAACCTGAAGACGGACAGGAGGTCAGCGACCCACACATCTACGGAAACTTGCGTGAAGATACCCCGACCAATAGTCAGTTGACCTCTGAAAACACAAAGTCTGATGATAAAAATGCTACCACCCGTAAACCTCAAGCAAAGAAAGAAGGAAACAGACAGATATATGAGAACGTCGACCTGAAGAAAAGTCTTCCAACAAAGCCCGATGACAGTCAAACCCAAAAGCCTTCGGCAAAATCGGATAAGGACCCTACAGACGAGGGAGAGGAGAGCATCTACAACACAGAGGACATCTACGCCTCCTACCGCTCACTGGGGCCCTCGTCAATACTCGATGATCTCCAGAAGTCCTTGTTGACCAGCCTGGCATCAGGAAACTAGGGATGGAGTTTGCGGTAATTTTCTCTGTGAAATCTGTTTGAAGAGCAGCCAACAAGTTTTTAACAATCTTTATATCAAGAACATCGTCGTAAACAAAAATAATGTTCATAGACAAAAGAACACCTATAGTTTCATGATAATAGTTATTATAAGTTTCTTTGGTTTAAAAAAGTCCTGAATTGTTGTATTATTTGCTATTACGTTTTGCACAATAGTGACTTATTTCCGTTTTCCAGGTGTGAATCTGTGCACGCTCACCTGTAGTTTTCGTTTCAGGATTTCCGCAAAGACATGCATCATCCTCACGAGATTGGTTTGAAGTCTGAGAACCGAAACAAGAATCGCTTTAAGGCACTGTGTGCTTGTGAGTAACTTACTACATTAATACTTGTTTTGCTTTTCGGGAATTGTGTTTTTACATTGATTACTTGTCATACCTTACGAACCACTAACGGTAAACATTTATAGACACTTGTTTAAGAAAATAACACTTCTTAGCTGTGGAAATTTCACATATAAAGTATACGATAAATGCTAACAACACAAAACCAAATTCTGAAACTTTATTTGGTTTTTATTATTTTCTATTTCTCAGATGATCATTCTCGCGTTGTTCTTCGTCGACCAAAGGGAGACACCAACACGGATTACATCAACGCGAGTTACATTAAGGCAAGTCAATATATTACAACTAAAACACGTAAAAATTCCAAAACCTATTATAATGCTATTGAAATATTTTTATTTGTGTTAAGAACTTTGTAATGTAATAAAAATAAATAATTCCAGGGTTGCAGCAGAGAAAAAGCATACATCGCCACACAAGGTAAATATATTTTCAAATAAAATAATTTTTAGTTGTGAAAAGAGTTTAAGGTTAAATATTTTTTTCTTCAAGGATCTAGACTACTCACAAAAATTGTGCTTTTGTAAATCGCTATTTTGACATTGACAGTGCCCCCTAAAAAAGCTTAAACTTTACGAATGATTTTAGATTACAGATTGTATTTTTGTGTTTTGCTATCATGGAACCACTTTCTTTAGCAGTGTCTTGTAACTAGCACTTGCTTGTATCTGTCTAATGTAACTGAGCACCCTTCCCTTGGTATGATTGCCCATGGGATTAATACAGTTGTCGTTTACTATTTGTGTTTTGTCTATTTATCAAGATATTATATTTTCACTATTCCCAGTCATAAAAGTTCTGAAAATGTTTAAAGGATATTTCACTGTCAGTGCCGACTTCACACCATGGATATGAATACAAAGAAAACTATACTCTTTAAGTTTGATGGTTTAAATCCCAGTTTTGCTTGGAATTTATTTTGATACTTATGTTTCTAAAAGTATACATAATCATTCATATCATTAATATTAATGATCTATCATTTCTATTTATTGTTCGGTAGGTGTCACTGCTATTAATGCAAAGATAGTATTATTCCGGTGACTACTTTACTTTGTTACATTCAGGTCCGCGCTCCAACACGGTGGATGACCTGTGGTGGTTGGTGTGGCAAGAGAACGCCACGCAGATCGTGATGTTGACTAACCTTATAGAGGGGGGCAAGGTGAGAAATTATTGTCCTTTTCTTTAATTGCGATCAGCTGACTTATCCTCGTTACGTAAACGGTTTCATTTAGGACTTGTTCACTTCCCACAAGGACTTGTTCCGTATCATTTTATTTTAGTATCAGCTGTGGTCAGTTATTAACAGTAACATTGATTAACTATTCTCTTGATTGTCTATCTAAATAATTTATACATTGTTATCACTGAAAGTAGTATAAATGAATTCTGATTCGCCGAGTTGCGAGACATCTACATATTTCTGGCCAATGATTCAACAATACAATATGCATTTGTTTGATTGATAAACACGCAGGACAAGTGTGAAGAGTACTGGCCATCAGTCGGCACCACAAAGACATATGGTCACGTGACAGTGACAGCTCTGAAAACAGACACCAGAGCAGATTTTGTCGTCCGCCATTTCGTGGTACAGAGCAAAACGGTAGGAAAAGCTGTGAAAACGGATTTTGAGTGTTTTGTTAACATGTTTACAACTTGATATCTTGAATGTGGCTACATATAAAGAAGTAGAAAAACAGATAGACAGACAGAAAAACAGGCAGAGGAATGCATATAAAATTGATATAACCATGAATAATATCATCAAAGTCGGTATCTCAGATATCCCAGTAAATGTCATGCCATGTTATGGTGATAAGTTGTAATATCTTATAGTATCCTTACATGTCAAATCTTGTAGGGTGGCGATGAGCGGACGGTATCTCAGTATCACTACCTGGTGTGGCCTGACCACGGGGTGCCGTCCACCTACTCGCTGGTCAGCTTCTGGCGCTACGTCAAGGCACGTGCACAGGGGGCTATACCTGTCATACACTGCAGGTAAGATAAGCCCTGTTTAAAAAAAAACTCAATTTTTTGAAGTCGGTTTTATGAACGATGACACTGGCAGTACAGAGCACTCATCCATACTGTAAAAGATTTATCACCGGTAAAAGATGGACAGGCCACTGTTTCGGTTCTTCTATGTACGGATTACAACACTGATCGAGGTCCAGATCAGCAATGACGATGGTCCCTAATGGCAGACTCCAGCGTGGGGACAACGAGTGTGCTCTTGAACCAAAGGAGAAATCAAGAGAGAGAACATCCATTGACACATACACCAGTCCGCCAAAGTGCAGAAACTCACCCAGGAGGTAAAACTGTACCCGCGGGTCACTGTGGGACTGGCGGAGGTCAGATGGACAGGATTAGTGAAAACAACAACAGACTACGGCCACAAACTGTGGCACAAGGTGGCCGGAGCCGTCATCAGCTGTACTTCCGTACCCAGCAGGCTGATCTCTATACATATTTCGGCTAAACCGTACAATTTCACCATTGTCTAAGTATACTCTCCGACTTCCACATATCAAGAAAACAAAGAAGACGAGTTTTATTAACAATTATACGTCTTCGCTGAGATTTGGAACAAAAAAGGCAGCTTGTGATGGCTAACTTCAACAAGTAAGATGGTCTCGTTCAGATCACTGGAGCTCTATACAATAGCTCATCAAGTGTAGTACTGCTTGACAATCAAGTACGAACTTACTTTCGTAACAAAGTAGTCGTACATCAAGGATGCGCCTATCACCAGTACCGTCTCCAAGATATCCACATCAGGATAGCAACACCAACAACGGCGATGGCTAATCTAGATATGGCATAGCCATAAGCTAAGGTTCACTATCAAGTGCAATCTGGCCCATTATAGGATTTGCAAGAGAAAGAGAGAGATGAGATGGGAGCCACCCTGACGACATAGCTGCGTCAGAGATAACGGTCGCCGGCACCTCTCTCCCCAACAATTGACGAGTTATGTAATTACTTTTTATCTTAACTTTGATAAAATCGTGAACTAAAAATTGCTTCTTTTTGTTTGTTGGGTTGTTTGCTTAATAATCTTAATCTGATACAAGTTTTAACTTCGATCTCAATCTAGCGCTGGTGTTGGACGCACAGGCACATACATCGCCTTAGACATCGCCGCCAACTTGAGGTCACGTGGGCGTGACGTAAACGTCAACGACATCGTCAGTAGACTACGTGAAGACAGAACACTCATGGTCCAGACTGAGGTAAAGTGTCGCCATGTGCTATGTTATAAAAGTTTATCAATTTTATCGATAAGGAATAGACTATACAGCTGATAAGAGAATAGATGATACTGTGAGCTTATTGTACATTATTGTCGTATTCTGAACTTGGCAGGAACAGTACAAGTTCCTTCATGAAGTCATTCTTGAAGAACATACCAGCCATGGAACCAGACTGAACTTTGATCAGTTTGACGCTGTGTTTCCCAGCAACATTGATGGCCACAACTTTCGGATAGACACAGAATTTAAGGCGAGTAAACATTTTTGCAGTTTGTTCTTTCAAATTTTGGTCGTCATGAACAAGCTGTTGTTCTACAATCTATTTCAAACTTAAACATATAAAGATTAGTATTAACTTGGTATTTTTTGTGTCCTAACGTAAATTGTTAAACTTTCCAAAGCCTGAAAACATTTATTTTACAGCTCTTGAAAGAATTAGGACAGTTTGTTCCAAAACCAAAACATCAAATCGCTGAGTCAGAAGAGAATAGGCTTAAAAACCGCAACAAAGAATCACTGCCAGGTGAAAAACTCTTTTGTTTGTATTGATATTATGTAACATCGGTGAAGTCTCCTTATTTTCGTTGTTGCTCTTTCAAGATGAGCCTGAAATGATTGACTTAAATTTTATTTAATATTGCATGCGAGAGTGAAGCCTATCAAAATATAAAATGTAAAATAATGTCGTGTATCATGTTTTAATCGAGTACAACCACTTTAAACTTGCAGACGACAGCCATCTGGTGTACCTCATGGACCGCGTGCCTGGGAGAAATCAGTACATCAACGCAGTACATGTGTCGGTGTGTGGTAGATCAAACTCTTTTCTCGTCTGGAAAACTAAAACTACTTTAATAAAGTCTTTAATAAATCTTAAAAAAGATGATCTTTAGTTTTGTGACTCTGGACTTGCATTGGGCAATGTTGGCTGATTATCGCTATTTACAGAAATCTAACAATTACAGCAGCGGAAAAAATATAAAATCAGGCAACTTCCTTTCATCCTAACGACTGTGTTACTTCTGATTGCATTCAGTCGTTCAGGAAAGTACAGGGACTGATCCTGACTCAGCTGCCGCTGCCGGACACCGTGGTGGACATGTGGCGTCTGGTTGACGGATGGGACGTCAACACCATTGTTTCTCTCGGACACAGAAACCAGAGTCAATCAGTCAAGGTCTTCTTTTGTTTACAGCTGTTTAGAATTTGTACTTTAAAGCATGGCATGATTTAGTCAAAATACATACTATTGGCAACAAGTAGTGATATTTTCAATAAATGTTTCCAAAATATTGGGTTTCTATGGCTTAAATAATTAGAATAATAAGTTATGTCTTAGATAGGTATCTAATCATATGTCTATCAATATTTCTATTCTCTTAAGGCAATTATTTCAGCAGTTTTTATCTTACAATCTGTTGTTTGCATAAATCTTTTACTAATCGGTTTTATTTCTATTTATTCGTGTTACCGTTTTATTTTTATCAGAACTACTGCCACTACTGGCCTGAAACTGAAAAAGGAGTGCTGAAAACAGGACAACACACCATCAAGCTAACTTCTACCTCCGAACTTGGAGATCATCTTACCTGCTACAACCTGTCTCTCATGACCAAGGTTTCCCTTTAAGAACTGCTTTGTGTTCAGATTAGTTCATATGGTGTAAAAGAGATCGAAGACTGTATGTTAATAAATTAAGATTATTATTATTTATCATTATTGTTACTTGACGTGGATAGCCGTATATTTGTGTTCTTCAAACAATCTTTTCGTTGACATTTGTGTTCATTACACCTTTTGCTCGTTTACCTTTCCCCTTTAAATTACATAACAATAGTTTGACATGTAATTATGAAGAGATAAGACTGAAGGGGGTTTCTTGTTAATAAAGACGAATACCCCAAGAGAAGTCCGAGTTCTGTACTATGATGACTGGGCAGGCGTTGTCCCTGGCAACAGCTCTGACATTCTTCACCTGATGGACACGCTGGAATCATGGCACATTGAAGAGAACACCTCACCTGTAGTCGTGCAGTGCAAGTCAGTTTTGCTTATTTCTCTCAACGAAGTGAATACATGATCGTTTAATATAATTAATTACATAAATCTGAGCATCAGTTTATACAGTTCATACTTGTTAATACACAAGGAACACCGGTTCGCAACCCGGTTTGGGTGGCAGCGCCCTTCCCCTCAGTTGGATTCAGGTGGTTCCTCTTCCTCTCTACTGTTCTTCTACGTTATATTAAGGAAGACAAAATATGGTTTGCGATATCTAGAACAATTTTTTAACTTGCCAACAGCACGTTAATGTGACATTTCTTCATTTCAGTGACGGTATGACAAGAAGTGGGATGTTCTGTACTCTGTATGAAGTCATCAAAGGGGCCAGACATGACCAGGAGATAGATGTCTACCTGTCTGTGCGGCACGTTCAAAGCAGAAGATCAAAGGCCGTTACTACAGAGGTAGACTCACCAGTCACATCCAGCTGCTAATATACAATGAATTTTGTTTAAGTTAAAAATTCGTTTACGTTTGTGCGTACGTGTCATTTATAGTTTTTTGGGGTTTTTTTTTATTTGTCAGTTTTATTGTGATTCTTTTTCTTCTGTGTTTTCTTCCAAATGTTATGAATATTTTTATTTATTGTCTGTATTTGTTTCAACAGGCTCAGTACCGTTACTGCTACCAGGTTGCACAACAGTACAAGCGCCAAGAAAGTATTTATCAGAACACGTGACCAGTCAGCGGTTACCTGCCAGACACCTGACGTGGCCTGGAATGAAAGTCTCTGGAGAAATGAAGATTAAGATGTGCAGAATGATATTTAATATACTTTCTTTGGCTTTTAAAATCTTTAGCATCACATTGTGTAAAAAGTAAGTTAAGCAGATCTTCAACTTTTGGTTGTTTTTTTGTGCGATATCTGCTGGCAATGTTTACCAGCACTTCCTACCTGTGTACCTTTATGAACGCAAGTTCTAGTTCCAAATGAAGTTTGACTTTCCTACTGTTGATAATAGAACTATTTCTACTTATATGTGGAGATACTGGTCAACGTTTCCCCATCGACAAAGAAACGTGTCCTTATGTACTCTTTAAAATGAACTGTGTATCTTAAGATTTTTACCACTGTATGTTTTAAAACATGTGATGTGAATTGTATTATTGAAATTAGCAACGCATTCAAAAGTTTATGTTTAACGTGTGCAACATTTATTCATTTAATGTTTATATGGACCAGTTAAATATACAGATACCAAGGATTTATTTACAAAATATGCAATATTTATGTAATATATATACACACATATTTGGTGGTATCTATCCAAGAAATGTGTTACATTCTTTCCAACATCTATATGATCGCTCTTTTTCTCAAAATAGGTCTGTAAACATCACCATGAACACAATGACCAAGACCGTGATGTCAGAAATGTACATAGACATGCCTAAGTAACATATACAGGGTCTCTATCACTCTTTGGTTGTACTTGACATTTTATTTATATTGGGGCTTTGAGCTGTCTTTGCTTAGTACAGTCTCAGGCCTCACTGGAATTCTGTCCTTTTATTGTCAAACTGTGCCCAAGAACCCATTTCTATAATATATAAATATATACCTTGCAATAAACAGAAGTACCGTTCTGCCCACTCCTTCATTCTTCATCCGGGCACTTTTTTGTCATGGTGTTGTCTGTTTGGTGATGCTTATATTTATTGTATGGTTGCAGATGGGATCTTGTTCTTTTTTTCAAAAGATTATGTTCCTTTCTTCTGTTTTTTGTTATCACATTGTGAAGTGCCATAACTTAATAACGCTAATTAAATAGTGAGTCTCACTTACCTCATGGACATGGATATTAGCGGCATCTACATTGATAAAGTTATATTTTGTAACTCTGGAGAGGAGGGAAGATAACACTCATGTTACTGAAATACAAACTTCTTACACATTTTTTATAGAATTTTTTATAGGAACCTCATAGAACACATAAACAATGAACTTTAACTAATAGCTTCAAAACAACAGGCAATAAACATTTTCGTGGTCATATTCGTGTTCAGCACACCAACATACTACAGAGTAGAACCTGTCTATGTCAATAATAATGACAATGTTGACCAGTGTTTACAGTTTTCTTGTCATAAGGTTACAAGATTATAAGATGTCGGCTGAACTGAGTAGTTTTAGAGATCGGTTTGAGGGGCAAATGTATAAGAACTGGTCTGTCCATTTGACGACAAAGGATTTATTCTCGCAAAGGGTCCCACTATAAAATTTTTCTTTCTGCTTCAGTCACCAGGAAATCAGTTCAAGGTAATGGCGGGCTATGCACACATACAGTTACTGAAGCTCAGCGTGTTTACAGAAATATTTCTTTGGGCTGTCGGGTGAAAGACTGGTCGTCTCTCCTATTCACCCTGCTCTACAAATATTATAAAGCCCTCAGGCCTTTCATCCACTGACACACAGACACACTGACACACAGTGCCACTGTAAGTGGTTTCTTCTTTCACGACATCGTGAACCAGGATGTCAGTTTGAGGTAATGGCGGGCTGTACATACATTCAGGTCCTCAAACTTACTGTGATTACAGAAATACTGCTTTTGTGTGTTGCCCAGAACACACACATGCGTGAGTACATTTGCTTCAAATACTTTCCTCAGCTTTGTTAACATTTAACCTAAGGACTTGTCAGAAATTTCTCGGTGAGTACTCTTAGTGACAGGGAAGACGTGTGCTAACTACACATACACTAAAATAAATGAGGGATACGTGTAGGTATAGTTGATAACCTTTGTCCTGTTCATTCTCGGGGACTTGGAGACTTCAACTTTCCAAAAGAGTATACAGAGATCTGCTTGTTAGTGATAGGAACTTGGAACCATTAAACCAGCTTTTGTTGTTATTGGGTTCTCACACAAAGCTAACAGTCTGACTTATCAGGGTTATACTTTGCAGAAATGAAAATTTTACGCTGTCTACAAAGCAATGAATCGCTTTATGTGCAAATTTTGTCTAATGACTGTGAGTGTCATGTCTGTGAATGACTTAGTAGTTCAATAGTTTACTTTGTCCTCGTGTTGTTCACCTATCTGAGCCTGTGTTGCCATTCAAGCTCTGCCCACGCTGGTTTTCTCGTTGTCTGACACTAGAGAGGTTTGGTCCCATTTATTTTATTTTGCTGTCTACCAGTAATTGGAATACTCTGTCTCTGTCCCTCCATTCGGTGAAGACGCTACGTGCTTTCCAGTCTCTTTCGAATATACCTACAATAATCGGTTTATCCTCATTGTTCCTTTCTCTTCTGCGTGTTCCTTCATGTCCCTGGACATGTTTACCCGGCCTAGTTTGCATGTTTGTATGATTTTGATGCCCTTCTCTCTCATACGACCTCACTACCTACTGCACCTCGTGGCTTGTAAAGCACATTGACCTCACATTCGTGTGGTGATATGCACTATTTAAATTTATCATCGTCATCATCGTCATCATCAGCAGCAGCAGCAGCAGCAGCAGCAGCAGCAGCAGCAGCAGCATTATTATCATCATCATCTAGAGGTAGAATAGTCAGTTAATTTTGTGGTTATAAATAATAACTAGCGTAACCGTGGAGTGGTATCCAAAATATCAACCAAGCAAAATATTAAGAGACGGATTGACACAAGGAGAAGGAAGACAACGATATCACAGCCATACTAAGGCAACATCACTAAATTTACAAATCCTTTAAAAAAAACAGCACTAATCAACAGGAAAAATTATATGGTTAACACTCACCTATATTTACCACGTGGGGCTGTTTCTGTCTCTGACCAGGTCCCCTTCCGAATGGAAAAAAAGGATCGCAAAAAAGAGCGCGTCACATGTTTCCTCCGGTTTATATAGATATATGTGTCCCTGATATTACTTTGGGGATGTTCGCCATATCTTTCGCTCTCCGATCAGTTCAAGCTGAACGCGTGGACATGTGGTCAACCCTTATGACTAAACCCCTCCCCAGGATACCATTAACTATTTCTAGTGCACAATCACCAGCAAATAAAATTATGAATTTTACTCTAATGACAGTAAGAAGTGAATGCCAGCAGTTGAGAAAGTAAATAAGCAGTACATTTACGAGCAGCAAAACTGCAGCAAACAGCTGCTAGATTATAAGTTATGAAATTTTGTCACTCCTAGCCCAAACAGGAATCATCGTAGTCATAGTCTGCAATCGTACTCGCTACATCGAAAACGTGATTTCTGATGATAAGTGCGATTATGCGTAATACACTTGTATTATTGAGCTCTCAGTTGTGTGTCGTGTAATTCTGAAAGACAGCCACATGTTTACCCCAGTTTCTGTAGACTTTATAGACAATTATTCGAGGTCTCTTTTGTAGCATGCGCCTCCTTGGTTTTCTTTCCACTGAGTGATCTCCTGGTCACGTGGTCAATGGGAGTCTCGCCTTATCTAGTTACATGCTACCAGTGACAGTATGTACACTGTGTCGTTATTCTACACACCCCTTCTATAAGGGCCACATCCTTATTGAAACAATTAATCAATTAATTTCTGTATTTCGCTTACCTCTCTCGTCTTTCTGGACCTCATTTTCTCTTGTCTTTTGTCTCTTGTAACTACGACAGGATCTCTAAAACACCAGTTGTATCTGGTAGAGATGTGGACATCTACCTCTACTACCCACAATATATTCTTTATAATCTTAAGAAATTTATTACATTTATGTTTATAAATATGTTGTTTTCTTCATAGTATCAGTTCAGGTTCTACTTCCTCTCAAGCAAGTTGACTCATTATGTTTCTTCACGTTTCTGAATTATGTCTCTTATTTTAGAACTGCCCTTTTAAACACATTTTCAGAAAACATTGCAATTGGCAAAAGGTGTGGCATAAGTTCTACGTACTTAAGCTCAGACACCTGCTCAGCGGCAATAAATGGAAACAAAACCCTAGATTATCCCGGCAACTGCATCCACACTGCGGACAGCGACAACTCACCTTTATGGTGGGTGGACCTGGGCAATGAGTTTACCATCAGCACGATGACGATCTATGGACGGAGTGACTGTGAGATGAAGTTGTGATAATACTTTAAGTCACTGAGTCTGATTTTTACTAGTCCGTCAAACTAAAGACTTTAAGTTTTTTTAAATCGTCATTATCATTATAACTATTTTAAAATTTCTTTTAGGATTAGCTAATAGTTATCTTCAATATTTTTAATGTATAATAATTTGCCATAGTTTACAAACTAAAATAACCATCACATATTAAAGACTACATCTATTTAATGTACTTAATTATTTGTTCAGTAACATGCCTTGTTTCATGTCACCTTTGATTGTAGCTCCATCAAAAGTCTTAACACTACCGTTTTCATTAATAATGATTCTGTCATAAAAGATGTATGAAGTTATGATAACATTAACATTTGTCTTACTTGATATACTTGATTGCCTTCTTTGATTTCAGATACAAATAGAATGACTCAAGTTAACATTTTCCTGGATAACAACATCGTCAAAAGCTTCACCAGCCAAGACACATGGACAAACACTAAATATGTCATCACAGTGGGTCGTGTAGGGCGAGTGGTCAACATAACAAAAGACAGTAACACGGGTTCTACGATGAATATTTGTGAGGTGGAGGTGTGGGGTACGTACACTACTTTTAAACATTTTCTTAAAACGCTTCTAGGAGTTAGTCCATGGCGGGAGATCGCGAGTGTATGTGTGTGTTGTAATATTTATGACGAGTGAAAATTAAGTTTTTTGAGTTGTTATTAACTGTATTCTATCCCGATCAAGTGTGTGAGGACGGTTGGTATGGAGACTGTACACAGGCCTGTGGTCAGTGTGCCGACGGTTCAGTCTGTAACAAGATGACCGGCAGCTGTACGTCCTGCGAGACCGGCTTCCAGTTACCCCTGTGTAAAGGTCAGTATACTTTTATACATAAAATTCAAGAATTATCCATTAGGTTCTAGACACTAAAGAGGAAGGATAAATCAATCATTTCGCCATGAAGTCAATAATACAAAAAGGGAGAAACATGAACTATAATCATTATATCCAGATAATAACAAAAACAGAACATATAAAATCTTATGTATATAAAACATAAAACGTTAACTAGGTAAACTCTGGTAAACACATGCAGACAATGTTGAAAATATTTAATACGTGAGCTCCAGTAACGTGGATGCGCATAGATAAGTGTGTGTGTGTGAGAGAGACATTGAGAGTCCACTGATGTTTACAAGCTGCAGAATAATGTCGGAAACTCTAGTGAAGTTTGTTTTCCTGTGCAGTGTGTAGGGACGGTAGGTATGGTTACGCCTGTCAACAGACTTGTGGTCAGTGTGCCGGTGACTCTGTCTGTAACAAGGTGACCGGCAGCTGTACGTCCTGCCAGACTGGCTTCCAGTTACCGCTCTGTAAGGGTCAGTGAAATTGTTATTCTGAAAACATAAAACTAATATCTATATATATATATATTAGACTTAGCAAAATAAATGAACAGATAAATAAGTCAAAGTTTCCCCGAAATACAAATAATAGCAAAAACATGACAGTCAGTCAGTTTAGACTAAAACTGCTTACATCAACTCTGGTAATCAAAGCTAAGTTGATATCAACTTCTTTTCCTATCGCATTATAGGTATTTCCCATGTGTACAGCCCAAACATTCGTCATAAATAGTTGCTTCTTTTCAATGGAGTAATGACATTTACTTTATGAAAAGGTGTTTCTGACTGTTATAAATATCACACTGTATTCGCCTGTAAAAAATGTGTAAAGAATTCGGTGAAGATTTGTTATTATTAATTTTCTTTTAATATAATATTATTGCTTTACGTACATCTCCAGTCTTTTACTAATACTAATTACATTATAAATTATATAACAGACTAAATCAAGAATCTGCTGCCTTCCGGCAGTGTGTTCTAATGGATTGTAAAGAACTAACTGTACACAAACTTGTGGTAAATGCGTGGGTCGCTGGTAAACGGCGTCTGTGCATCTGTTACAATAGAATTCTGCTCTGTAATGATCAGTTATTGTTCTTACGTGTAGTATATGTGTATAGAAACAGATAAGTATATGAAAGCTCACACCCTCGTGTTTTTGTTCTACAAATATTGCAGGATCCCTTTCAAAACTAACCATCGTAACGTGTTATTCGGGTAAACTTTTCCTTTCTGTCCTTTCTGTTCCAAGATAAAATTTTAGGAGTCCTTATTAGTGTTCCAATATTTCAGGGGGTGGGTAACGTCCGACCCACAAAATCATTCGATTTTGCCCCCCAAGACAATCACACATTCCAGTAAATTTTTGGATTTTTTTTCAACTAAAAAAAACCCATCAAAGCAATCATCAAAATAAAGTAAACTTTGAGGTCACCCACATGCCCAATTCGTAGGGGCCAGTGTTTTGCTTTTGTACGAAAAACTCGAAAGGATTTTCCCTAAGAAAAACAAGTGATAAATATAAATACTTGTACAATGAATTGAATTGATTAAATCATATTATGCAAATTGTTTACAGCTTCCCACTGATTGTTTGTATACAAAAACACAGGCCTTCGTGAATTTACAAAACGTAATTCAGTATTTGATGTGATTGTCCCGTCTACAATCCAGTCCTAAAGCACAATAAATAATGCAGCTTAAACAAGTTTGGACTCTTATAAGACCATCAATGCAAATTTTCTGCAGTATTTAGCCTGGTCACAAGTGTTAGTCCATGATAGGAACACAGTACTTGCATATTATGTGTTTGTTACTGTTATGATAACGCTGTTGTTACAGAAAGTCCTAACAGAACCACACAATAGCCTACTTCTTTACAAACTTCACGGAAGGTCTTCTTTTCCAAAAAAAAAAAGATTATTACAAACATTTTATTTCTCTTTTTAACTGCCATGCGGCCTTCACACAATCTTTTGTTGATGACCCAACTCTGCAAACTTTCTTTTGAGGTCGTAACGCCAATGAAAACTTGTACCACGGTGTCTCCTGTGTTGACGACCACAAACTTGATAAATAGTGATGCAACCAAATCTTTTCAGATGTTTTCTCGACGCCGCTGATATCAACTTTAAACCCTTCATCTTCAGTTCAAGGTACTGTCAGTGTATACTCTTCATTTGTGTCTACAGGTTTGTTGAAGTAGTCAGTAGCTGTATTTATTTCTCCTTATCCATTTGCTTTGTTAGAAAATCCTAATTTCAGGAATGCTTTACTGTTCTTAGTTTTTTATGTCTTGCTTATTGAAGATGCATTTATAATATACTTATAAAATATAAGATGCATTTATTATAGATTATTTATTACAGTACATAACACTTTTCCGAAAGGTTATTTACTCTGCACATATTTACATTTACAATGCAGATCAAAAACCAACCGATGTATTTTTATTTCAAAACCCAATTCGAGATCGTTAGAGCTAACCGAAATTAGTTATGAGAATTAATCCTAAAAGTAACTTTGAAATCTCACAAACTCATATCTTTCTGTGGAAATAAAGTCATATATGTTTATAAAGTAACCTTTAATTTTGTCTGTGAAGCGGGGATGTCATGTGACAATGACAAAGAGACTGTCAGTGTGGCAGGTCCTGTGGCTGGTGCTGCTGTCGGCTCTGGTGTCTTCTTTCTTGTTATTGGTATCATATTGGGTTGGTAAGTTGATAAATTCTAAACATCAAGATTCTTTTATTCTCTGGTCTATCCCTTCTACCTTTTTATTTTATTTTCCGTTTCTCTCTCTCCCTCTCGTTTATTTTGCCGTTGTTTCTTTCACTCTCTGTTTGAATCTCTTGTCTCTTACTATCATTTCTTTCTCTATCTTGCTACTTTTCGTGTCTCGTTATTGTGAAAAATTGTTTCTGTGTTTCTTTCTGTTATTTTTTTATTTCTTTTTACTTTCGTCTTTTATTCTTTTCTGTTTTTCTCTTTCTCTAATTTTTCTCTGTACATTTCATTTTCTATTTCGTTCTCCTTGTTTGTGCGCGTGTGGTTTTGATGCCGCGTTTAAGTTCGATGGTGAAATTTAGTCTGGATAATTTCACCGACACTTTTAGTCTTTACTACTCGGACTGTAAAGTTTCCGTGAGGCCATTTTTAAGACTAAAACTATCCATTATCGACATTTAGTCGACTAAAGGAAGGTATAAATTTCTTTTCTTTGAAACATTTTTCTTCAAGACTCGTTCTACTATACTATAACACTTTTTCAGTTTTATGTAAAATTCATTTGCTGAATTATTATTGGATATGTACGTTTGCTGAAGTTCATGTATACAGCACTTATTAAATAGACTATGTTGCTCATAAATTAATTCAGGTGGTTAAGAAAATCACGGTCTAAGCAACCGTCAGCAAGAGGTCATTCACCTTATGAAATCCCGATGACGAGTGACGCAGGTAATTAAATATTTTCTAATTGTGTCAGGGCAGGTCAGTCAGTTATTGCGCTCGCACTTTCGTTCTCCTAATTGGAGAATTAATAATCTTTAGGTTTGTGGTATATCTTAAGGTATTAGACTGTAAGCACATATATTCGTTGTAAAGTTATTGAACCACAGCTTAGCGCCGTTAAAATTTTATTCTCGCTTTACATTGCTACCACTTCTGCTATCAGTTAATAATTGTTTTGGACAAAGTACAAATGCATTACAAAATTTTCACTCACGTCAATCAGTTAGTTCTTTTGTGCAATATTTTATGTTTGTTACGACATTTGGTTCTTAAAATTTGTGAACTATGATAACCTCTGTAATAAAGGAACCTCCAGGTCAACATTACGCCCTGACGACAAGGTAGACACTACACACGACTACACCAACATCGGCTACACCATCAACGTCTACGACGCACTCAAAGCCCCTGATGACAACAACACAACACCTTACACGTCTCTTGACTTCCACACTGATGTCCACCGATGAGAGAAACACAAATGGAGAGACAACAACTCGTCATCTGCAGTCATCGTGTGATGTGACTCTGTATATATCTCGGAATACCTTACCCACAGTGTAAACGCCACGACATAGACACTTTATCATACCCTACGACTACACAGACACAATGCAGTTAGAGCATCTGATCAATGATTTTGAAAAGGGCGAATTCTCGGGTAGAGAGTGACATGATATTTTAGTGTTATGTCAGTGATGTCTAACATTTCCATCAAGTCCCACATCATTAGACAAAGAGTGAGAATCAGTGGGCGAGACAGCCGAGTGGTCAGAGAGCTGGCGTCCAAACTGAGAGACTCGGACAGTTGAAGGAGTCTTCTACCGACTGCTGACCACAGAAGTGTTGAGGGACAATGGACAGATGTCTGATGCTGTGACTCAGTGTTAGGTGAGCAGTGTGGTGCCCCAGACACAAGCTTGGGAGGGGAATGTCTTCTGTTGTGGTTAGTTGAGCTCAATGTTTTGCGGGAATATTTATTAGTATGTGTGTCGTATAACATTTCCATCGCTGGAGTGGTTTTCTGTTGTTTGTATTTCCTGATTAGCTCCATTTGTTTCTTTCTTTCCTTTCATTTTTATTTCTTTTGAGTTGGTGTATCGCACCTTGTGACCGTCAATAAACTTATGTTTGTACTGTCTTTACGTGTTCTGTTCACTGAGTGGCGATTGGCTTCGTTGCTCGTGACGGGCTTGTGTGAGTCTGTCTGTGTGACTGAGAGCGAGTCCTGCGACGCCCGATCGCGTTACGCGACAAAGTACAGAGTGGATAAGAGATTGACATTTATTTCAATGACCATATATCGGATTTTTTTCCAAAATAACGCCAAGATGTCAACACTGAGAACTCATTTTCGCTACATCAACCAAGCTCGACTCATTCATTACCAGTATCAGTGAAAGTCATAACAAACATTCACAAGTTATATTTTTAACAGTATTTCTGAAAAGTGGGCTGAGATCGCCTTCAAACTTACACGAGGTTTACTTTTTGCAGTCCACGATAAATTATACCTTTCTTCTTTCTTCTTTAATCTGCTAAGAATATACCATGAGTGTCACACACTAAGCAATGTTTCACATCAATGCAAAAAAATCAGTAATTGTTTGGTTCTCACAATCACACCCAGTAGATGTAATGTGTGAACTTACTGGTCGGAAGCCTGTTACACTTCGTGTTGATGTTGATTTTACATAAATAACCTGAAGAACACAACAACAGGCCTGCACTTTACTGTCATCATGTCAACAACACGCAGTGAGAGTGAACACTTCATCCTGTTGTTGTCGCCACATTAAAATCCCATTCAATGTAAACAGCGGTCATCATGTCACCCTCTTTATGTCACCTGGAAAATTGTCTTCTTTTCGCATGAACAGATAATCGTGCTGAATGCTTGACTATGCAGCAGGTGTTAACCGGATTTTTAATTACTGTTAATGTTGACTGAAGCCATACCTTCGTTTGTTGTATCTGCTTTTCTTTTGTCAGCTTTGCTTTGTTCTTTTCTTTCATTTACACAGCTTACAGGTTTGTTCTACCTGTCACTAAAAAGACCACAACAGGAGAAGAGGGCACCCGTAACAAAAAGTAACACATATGGTGTCACGGAGCTGTGATCTTCCTCCCACACCTAATTACTCTCCTCGCCCTTTCCATCCTCCACTCATCAATATCACCCCACCCCCTCACCCAGGTCACTATATAGGTGAAAATACTATTTTACTTCTGAAAACAAAAACAATGTGTATATATTGAAGTTTTTATCATTTTGAGTTATTAATGCTTATTATTACGTTAAATGCGTAATGTGCATTTTCTTAACGCACGCACACAAACAAACGCACGCACGTGTGCACGAAACGGGTCCAACCTAAGAAGACAACACTAGCATATGGAATAAAAAATTTTCACAGTCTGAGGTGTATGTCATAATCTGACCCAGTGTTTTTGTACACTTACAAGTAAATTACCATTCCATTCGTTGCCTTTCCTACACACATTTCAACCTGTTCAGCAAATTGATTTGAACCCTGAGCGCACAGACACACACAGAGAGAGACACACACACAGACGTGTAAAGATTTCAGATAAGTGTCAGATGGAATCTTGCAACTGCAGTGTGTGTGGCACAAACAATTTCATGGTTCAATAAACACATCTCCAGGTACCCGTCGGTACATTGAATGACAAGATGTTATTGCTGAAAAGACTTCTATTGAAAGGTATTTGTGACGACAGGTCAGGGACAAGGAAGTAATAAGTTCAGGGACTTGGAGATCATGGCGGACTGTAGGTGTGTACAGGTGTTTGTGTTCTGTGTCTTTACACAAATATTCCTTCTGTGTGTTGCCCAGAACACACACATGAGTGAGTACATTTCGTGGAGTATTTCCTCAACTTTGTTGTTTATGCTCAGCCTACTAACGTAAGTATGCGCTTCGGTCAGTACTCTCAGACTTAGATAACTCACGATAGCTACCTTCAAGAACATGTGTGGTGACCCCTCTCATGTGTGTTTGACAACATAATCTATGTCCTGCTCATTTAGCTTTGTTTGAATGTTTTTCTTTTAAATCTAATTGGTGGAAGTAAGAATTTGGAATCTGAAAAGGCTGTTGGTTTTGGTATTTATTATAGCATACCATTGATTTTAATTTTTCCAAAAATAAAGCTAAAAGATTAGGTTTTTGAACTGTTTCTTCTATAATGTTTTTATTTCACGGTCATGTTTTTTATATTAAGAGAACGTTGCACAAAACAAACCATGTGGCACAAGCTCCATGTATGCCAGCTCTAACAACTGCTCAGCAGCATTAAATGGAAACACAAACACTGATTACCAAGAAAATCCACCCAACTGTATGCACACCGGCGTGTACGACACGTCACCTTTCTGGTGGGTGGACCTGGGAGAGAAGGTCACCATCAACAGGATCACGATCTACGGACGGACACCCTGTAAGATTAGTGTTAATACTTTTTAACTTCACATACATTGGTATTAGTCAGGTTTTCACTTGATGGATTTGCCTTTATCGTGTAAAATACCTTGCGAACAGTTCCAGTGTGTTCTGTCTGGTATTACACTCCACTTTTCACCGCCCTTGACTTCCTGTTTCGACAGCTAATTGTTTCATTATTCCTTCTTTTTCTTCCTCCTCACTTCATTGTCATCACCAGTATTCTCAGTGTCGTTGTCATTTTATATGCTTCTTTTTAAAACTCGCTAGTAAAATAAGCTAGGTTTTCATTGTTATACGAAGTGTATACAATTCACAGATGATATGGTCATCAGTATTTAAGATGCAGCTGTACACAATGTATTTTAACAACAGAAGTTTTTATTTTCGATTTCTATGTGATTACAGTTATAAATAGAATGCGTTGTGTTAACGTATCTGTCGATGGAGCTCTCGTCAAAAGATTCACAGATGTGAGTGGTTGGACCAATGATACATACACCATCCCAGTGCTTCGTGGTGGGCGAGTGGTCAACATCACTAGAGACTGTGACAGCTTAGGACCTACGATAAACATCTGTGAGGTACAAGTGTGGGGTACGTAAGTCTGTGTATGTACATAAAGTGAAGAACGTTTTCAAAACCACCTTCCTTACATGCTTCCATACTAGTTCTTGAGTGACTTCCTCATTTTCTGTCTTGGTTGTAGGTATTCTAACCTCTCATAATCAATAATTACTGGAAAATGATATCAATCTTCTTGACGCGTTGTTAAGCCTTTAGATTCTACACAGGGTGCACTCTCAGTAAGCCAAAGAGTAGAAACCATTGATTCACAATACATACATCATATGTGCAAGATGATTTACAGGGTAGTTTCAGCCTGTTCAGCATGTTCAGCACACAAAAGTAAGTAGCTTTTAAATCACCAACACACATTTGATGGGGAATGAATGATACCAAAGTCTATGTAAGTGTTATTGTGACTAACCCTGTATTACACATTGGACACACACTATACTCCAGTTATTATCTTGGTCTCCTATTGCTGTCTTTCAATAGTCACGTGTCCATTCACACAGTTGTCCTCACAGCTATACACTAACCTGCCATATTGATACTATTGCAAGAATACAGCCTGTATAGGTCTACTCTTGTTAATATTTAATGTTGTGTTATGCTATTGTATTACATAGAATGTATTTCTTATACACTACTGTCTTGTGTTTTTACTAAAGCTAGTCACTTGATGTTTTAGAAGTATGATTTATAGAGGACAATTGTTGTTGTTAGTTGTACCTGTGTGCAGTGTGTGACGACGGTTGGTATGACGACTGCAGTAAGAGTTGTGGTCAGTGTGACAATAACATGTCATGTGACAAGGTCAACGGCAACTGTGCATCTTGTCAAACAGGTTTCTACCCTCCTCTCTGTCAAGGTCGGTTAAATGTTTTCGCGTGTTCATTCTAATAATCACAGGAAATGCTGATGAAAATGCTTTTACCAGCAAACTGTAAGAAACACACACATACAAACATCAATACTCACTGGATGTGATCAGTGTAGTGACTGTGTCTCTCTCATAGTTTAATAGCAAGCAGTGTAACAGTCTCTGTGTTTGTAGTAGACTGTCATTGTGTCATTCAAGTTAAACTAAAGTCAATGTATTAGTATTATTTTATAAAAATCTACCTCTATACTTGGCTCCTAAATTTACATTTCTAAGGCCAAGAAACAGAAGTTTTCAACTTGTCAAGAGAAAACGTAGACTTTGGATTGTAGTGGTGATGACCATAGTTTTTATCCTCTAACCATTTGCCCTAAAGTCAAGTCCTCCTGAATTGAATTACTGTGAACTCACATACGCCAGTACACACATGCATACCAACACACACATACACAAATACTCGCCGAAAACAAACGCGTAAAATACCAGTATTTTAACATACATTTTGACAATTAACCTTACATCTTCAGTTGTTAAAAGTAGAAAAGGGGCCAATAAATAAATCTCACTGAAACCTATTCTACGTATCTACTCTATTTACTCTGATATAAAATTTAAAACATCGTTATTACTCTCCACAGAGTGCATTGATATTACGGTTAAGCCGGGGTTACAGTGTATTTTAGACAAAAGAGCTCGGATTATTAATGTAATACTCCCTACAAGATAACTTACTTTATCTTTTCTATGAAAACAATTATGTTTCTTTCAGAATGTGCTGACGGTTATTACCAAACTGACTGCTCACAGACCTGTGGAAATTGTGGCAGTAATTCTGTCTGTGACAAGGTGACAGGCAGGTGTACTTCATGTCAAACAGGATTCAACCTTCCCTTCTGTAAAGGTAAGGTTGTTGTTGGTGGTGGTGGTGGTGGTGGTGGTGGTGGTGGTGGTGGTGGTGGTGGTGGTGTCCTTTTACCACAAGAATGCGCCATAAAGCACAGCTGCTGTGCACTGGCCCTTCCAGATGAGTAACGTTGTGTTGTATTAGAGAAGATGGTATAGTGTGGGCAGTGGTAAGTCAAAGTGACCACCTGTCCATCATATGCTAGCTATAGATTGATTTGATGTATCGAGGTAGCGGAATGGTCGGAAGTAAGTCTGACGTATGTTTGACCAATCACTAGAAAGGATGATCCTCTCACCTGCCGGAGATAGTCACCGTTACAACGCTCACACTCGCCTTTGACACGGAACTTGGTATGTCTTCTACAATTAAGACAAGTCACAGAGTAACTTTTGTTTAAATACAAATACCTTTGAGATGATCATCCTTTTGCATACTATACACTTTATGCTCACCATGAAATGGGCCAATAGCCTATTGAAAAAAGGTGATTCAATTCACTCAGAGAGAGAGAGAGATGGAAATAAACCTTAGTACATGTGTATGTGAATTTAATGTCTCCAAGTAAAAGATTTTATTCCGAGTTTCCTAGACAGTGTCACTGTGACAGAAAGATTGCAAGTAAAGTATATAAAATATATAATACTCACTGCATTTTAATTAGTTTTTTTCTGCAATAAGGCATCGTCATACTATTTACAGAATGTGCTGATGGTTGGTATGGAAATGACTGCTCACAGACTTGTGGAAACTGTGGCAGTAATTCTGTCTGTGACAAGGTGACAGGCAGGTGTACATCATGTCAAACAGGATTCAACCCTCCATACTGTAAAGGTAAATGTTCTTAAGTGTTTATTTCCTTGAGCATAATATAGCATTACCAATTACACAACATCAAGTAGTTAACAGAGAAATCTGGAAGAACTCGAGAAGAGCGAAGAACTTCGGATATCTGTGAGAGGGACAGTGTCGTGACTTTTATGAAAATCTGTAAAGGAATATAACATTAAAAAATCATAAGATAACCACGTGAGGAAAGAATTTGTTTGTAGGATTTTAGCGAAAACGTTTTTTGGAGACTTTGTGTGGGAGGTAACTCTTCCTGTGACAAAATAAACGAAGTTGTCCCTCCTGTGATGAGGCATTTCAACCACCTCTGTGTAAAGACAATAAGTAGACACTCATACCTTTTAGCAAGATGATGTGATGGTGGGTGGTGAGAGAACCGTTATATAACCTTCACCAAGTTCCCAGTTTCCAGGGGCCAGTGTTTCGCTTTTGTATGAACAACTCGAAAGGATTCTCACTGAGAAAAACGGGATAAATATAAATACTTGTACAATGAAATGAAAACAAAACATATTATGCAAATTTTTTTACAGTTTCCTACTGAATGTTTGTATACAATGAGAGGCCTTCATGATTACATTAAAAGTAATTCAGCATTTGATGTGATTGTCCTGTCTACAATCATGACACAGGCCATGAAGAACACAGTACTAAAACACAATAAATAATGCAGCTTAAAAAGGTTTGGACTGTGATAAAACCATCAAAGCAAATTTTCTGCAGATTTTTTCTGATCACAAACTTGGTAGTCCGTAATTAAAGACAGTATTTGAATATTATGTGTTTGTTACTGTTGTGATAACGATGTTCTTACAAAGAGTACTAAAACAACCGCGCAATGGCGTGATTCTTTACAAACTTCACGGAAGGTCTTCTTCCCGAAGAAAAGATTATTGAAAACATTTTATTTCGCTTTTTTAACTGCCATGCGGCCTTGAACCAATCTTTTGTTGATGACCCAACTCTGCAAACTTTCTTTTGAGATCGTAACGACAATGAAAACTGTCATCACCGTGTCTGCTATGTTGACGAACAAAAACTTGATAAATAGTGATGGACCGAAATCTTTTCAGATGTTTCCTCGAGGCCCCTGATAACAACTTTAAATACTTCATCTTCAGTTCAAGCTACTGTCACTGACTACTCTTCACTTCTATCTACAGGTTTGTTACAGAAGTAGTCCATACCTGTATTTATCTCTCCTTATCCTTTGACTTCTTCTTTGATATTTCTGTGCTGTTACCTTTTCTCTGCCTGCTATTTCTTGGTAACTGACTTGTTTGTGTTATTTAAACAATTGTTTTCTGAGAAAATTCTTTTTTAGAAATTCTCTACTGTTCTTATTTTTTATGTCTTATGTATTTAGATATATTTATAATATATTTTTAAGATATAAGATGCATTTATAATAGATTATGTACGTATATAAGATTTTCAAAGGTTATCCCCCCAGCAAATATTTAATTTTCAATGAGCTAACCTAACTTAAGACAATAAAAATCTGAAAAGTAACTTGATCTGATTAAGTAAAAAATTCATGTCTTCCTGAGTAAATACAATAAGTCATTTATGTTTATAAAGCAACCTTTAATTTTGTTTCTGAAGCGGGTAGGTCACGTGACAATGACAAAGAGACTGTCAGTCTGGCAGGTCCTGTGGCTGGCGCGGCTGTCGGCTGTACTGTCGTCTTTTTTATTATCGGCATCATCTTGGGTTGGTAGGTTGAAAAATTGTAAACATCGCGATTCTTTTTTCTGTCGTCTATCTCTTTGACATGTCTATTTCTCTTTTATTCCACCGTTGGTTTTTTTTTTTTCACTCACTCTCTTTCTTTGTTTCTTACTATCATTTCTTTCTCTCACTATTTTCCTATTTTTCATGCCTCGTTTTTCTGGAATTTTTTCTGTTTCTTTTTTTGTTTTGCATTTCCTTTTTCTTTTGTCTTTTATTCTCCTCTTTGTTTCTCTTTCTCTCATTTTTTCTCTTACATTTAACTTCATATTTCTTCCTCATAAATTGTGTGTGTGTGTGTTTTGATAATGCCTCGTAAGAGTTCGATGGTGGACTTTAGTCTGGGTAAGTTAACCGACACTTTTAATCTTTACTACTGAAACTGTAAAGCTTCCGTGAAGCCATTATTTTAGACTAAAACTATTCATTATCGACAACTAGTCGACTAAAGGTTGTTATAAATTTCTATGAAACATGTTTCTTCAAAACTCGTTCTCCTATACTATAACAATTTTTCAGTTTCACGTATAAATCATTTGCTGAATTAGTATTAGACATGTACTTTTGTTGAAGTTCATGTATACAGCTTTTATTCAGGTGGTTAAGAAAATCACGGTCTAAGCAACCGTCAGCAAGAGGTCATTCACCTTATGAAATCCCGATGACGAGTGACACAGGTAATTAAATATTTTCTTATTGTGCCAGGGCTGGCCTGTCAGTTATTGAGTTTGCACGTTTGTTGTCCTAATTGCAGAATTAATATAATTTGGGTTTGTAGTATATCTTAAGGTATTAGACTGTAAGCAAATATATTCGTTGTACAGTCATAGAACCACAGTTTAGTGATGTCAAAATGCCAGTCTCGCTCTACAATGCTCTCACTTCTTCTATCATTTAATAATCTTTTTCTCCAGCATACAAATGCACTGCAACATTTTTACTCAGTTACTTCTTTTGTGCAATATCTTATGTTTGTTGCGACATTTGTTTCTTAAAATTTGTTAACTATGATAATCTCTGTAATATAGGAACCTCCAGGTCAACATCACGCCCTGACGACAAGGTAGACACTACACACGACTACACCAACATCGGCTACACCACCAACGTCTACGATTCACTCAAAGCCCCTGACGACAACAACACAACAGCTTACACATCTCTTGACTTCCACACTGATGTCCACAGATGAGAGAAACACAAATGGAGAGACAACAACTCGTCATCTGCAGGCATCGTGTGATGTGACTCTGTATATGTCTCGCAATACCTAACCTACAGTGTAAACGGTTGACACGACACACAAACTTTATCATACCACAAGACCAAACAGACACAATGTAGTTAGAGCATTTTGAAAAGGGCAAATTCTCGGGTAGAAGTGCCATGATATTTTAGTGTTATGGCAGTGATGTCTAACATTTCCATCAAGTCCCACACCATAAGACAAAGAGTGAGAATCAGTGGGCGAGACAGCCGAGTGGTCAGAGAGGGGGGGGGAATTGTTGTTTTACGCCGTGTCAGCAACTGAGGCTATATTATGGCAAGCAGCCAGCCCTGTAAACAGATGCCACGTGCAGAGAAAGAACAGCGTTCCCGAGACGAGAAATGAACTCTGGGCAGCCAACCTTCACTGTATTGGTGACAGGTACTAACCGTTGCGCCACCGGGCCGCTGAGTGGTCAGAGAGCTGGCGTCCAAAGTGAGAGACTCGGACAGTTGAAGGACTCTTCTACCGACTGCTGACCACAGAAGTGTTGAGGGACGATGGACGGCTGTCTGCTGATGTGACTCAGTCCGGACAGTAGTGTGGTGCCCCAGGCAGAGGTCTGGGAGGGGGATGTCTTCTGTTGTGGTTAGCTGAGCCCTACCTTCTATGTCGGACTACTCGGGCAGCCATTAGTTTATTTGTTTTGCGGGATTATTTAATTGTATGTGTATGTGTTATAACATTTCGACCAGCAGATTATTATCTGATACATTAGCTCCTTTTTTTCTTGCTTTTTTCGTGTTTTCCTTTAGAGTTAGTGTGTCGCACCCTGTGACCTTCAATAAACTTATGTTTGTTCTGTCCCTACGTGTGCGTGTTTCTGTTCACTGAGGGGCGATTGGCTTCGTTGCTCGTGTCGGGCGTGTGGGAGTCTGTGTGACTGTGAGAGCGAGTCCCGTGACACCCGATCGCGTTACGCGACAAAGTGCATAGCGGATGAGGGTTTGACATTTATTTCTGTGACTACATATCGGATTTCTTTTTCAAGTTAACACGCCAACATGTCAATAATGACAATCCATTGTTTTCTTGTATCAACCAGGCTCGACAACGTTGACACAAACATTCTCAAACAGTCCTAACAAGCAATCACAACATACATTTTTAACAGTATTTCTGAAAAGTGGGCTGTGATCACCTTCAAGTTTAGGCGGTGTTCACATTTTTCAGTCCATGATAAATTAGGACTTTCCTTTTTCATCTACAATCTGTTGAAAGAAAATACAAGGAGTTGCACACAATAGAGAATGTTTCCTATAAATACAACAAATCAGTAATTGTTTGGTTCTCACAATCACACCCAGTAGCGTTAATGTGTGAACTTACTGGTCGGAAGCTGGTTACACTTCGTGTTGATGTTGACTTTAGGCAGAAATAACCTGAAGAACACAACAACAGGCCTGCACTTTACTGTCATCATGTCAGCAACTACCAGCGACAGTGAACACTCCATCCTGTTGTTGTCGCCACGTTAAAATCCTCTCCAATGTAAACAGTCAGCGGTTATCATAGTCACCCTCTTACTTTATGTCACCCAGAAGATTATCTCCCTTTCGCTTTGCAAGAATAGATAATCGTGCTTAATGCTTGACTATGCAGTATGTGTTAACCGTTTTTCTTTTTTAATTACAGTTAATGTTGCTTGAATCCATGAGATTGTTTGTTGTATCTGCCCTTCTCTTACAGTAGCGGTTAGTTAAATGTTTTCCTTAGGGAAAGCATTTGTCATTTATGTTTCGATCTTTTTTTTTCGTTTATTCAAGAGCATATCAATAAAAAGACCACAATAAGAAAATAGGGCACCCATAACAGTAAACAACATATGTGATGTCACACAGCTGCGATCTTCCTCCCACACCTAATTATAATCCTCTCCCCTTCCATCCTCCACTCATTAATATCAACCCCTTCCCCAGTCACCAGATCACCATACCTCGACAGTTCAAAATTTTCTTTATGAGAAAGTATTTCTTTACTTCCGAATAAACAGCGTGTACAGAATGTGGTTTTATCATTTCGTGTTATGAATACTTATCATTGAACTCGTAATGTGTATTTCCTTAACTTATGAATTGTCATCGGCATCAAGTCCCCAAGTTGTTGCAGTCATGGGTTAAGGATTTTTTTCTGATAGACATCACGTGGACAAGTACACTATGCCATACATTTTACAGTCACATGGGATGTGTGGTAACCCTTTGACTTCACTCCATGTATTAACTTCTCTGTTGTTTGCACGCCGATGCAGAAGTCAGGTGAGTGACAATCAGCTTCCTTCTACGTGAATAAAACCAGTCGACAGGTAAACTAAGCCCACAGGAAGGGAAATACGATCCTCAAGACTCAAGAGGATTTTCCCACGTCTTTCATGAGTACTTGTATAGAGTGTTTTTGTTGTTCATTTTCCTTGTTTACTCAAGCGCAGCAGGTCTGTAAACATCACGCAGCTCTTACATTTGTTGATCTCAAGTCCGTGTAGCTTCAGACATCAAGCAGTTCGAGAAAAAGCATTGAATCATTCTTCTTTGCCTCGACACTTATACACTTCTACTCATATAGCTAAGTATCACCGTGTAAAACACAAGAGCCCGCACGCACACAGACTACAAACTACATTTGTGGAAGTGACTGAGATCAAACAGGCATTCTCTATTTTGTGAGTGGTTGACTTCCCTTCATGACAAGTCGCAGCGATCACATTAATATGCTGGCATTGTCATTTATATTTATATTTTACAAAAAAAAACCTCTTATTATTAACTTCTTTCTTTAGCCTAATCTACCTCTCTTATCCCCTGCATAGTAATTTTAACCCTTTCTTACATACACTTCTGCTACAAAGTCGTCCACTGACTAAATTTTAATTATTCGTGTGTTATGAACTGCAGTTTTTTGAGAGTATATATCCAGAATAGGTATAGAATTACACATAACCAAACACACTATGTATGAAAAGCATTGAAAAATAATATCACTGTCCTTTCTATTTCCGTACACTCACTTTCAAAACTACAGTTTCTGATTTCAGATAAGTGTCAGATGGAATCTAGCAACTGCAGTGTGTGGCAGAAACACATTCCCATGTACCCGTCTGTACATTGAATGACACGATCTTACTTAACACTGAATAGACTTCTATTGAAAAGATATTTGTGACGACAGGTCAGGGACAAGGAAGTAAGAGGATGCGTGACTTGGGGAACATGGCGGACTGTAGGTGTGTGCAGGTGCTTATGTTCTGTGTCTTTACACAAATGTTCCTTCTGTGTGTTGCCCAGAACACAAACATGAGTGAGTACATTTCCCTGGAGTATTTCATCAACTTTGTTGTTTATATTCAACCTACTGAAGCGTAAGTAATCGCTTCGGTCAGTGCTCTCAGACTTAGACAACAACCATAACAGTTACATACAAACATGTGTTAAGATACGTGGCATGTGTATTTGACAGTATAACATGTGTCCTTTTCCTTTAGATTTTCAGAAGACTTTTTCGAAATCTGATTGCTAGTAGTAAGACCATGGAACCTGAAATGGAGATTTTTGGGCATTTATTGTAGAATAACTTTGATTTAAGTTTCTAAAAATAAAAGGTGAAAGATTAGGTTTTTGAACTGTTTCTTTTTTAATGGTTTTTATTCAACCGTCATGATAATTGCTTTCTTCAGAGAACGTCGCACAAAACAAACCATGTGTCACAAGCTCCATGTACAGAACCTCTAACACCTGCTCAGCAGCTCTCAATGGAAACACAAAAACTATTTACGAATACAATCCACCCAACTGTATCCACACCACGAAGGACGACACGTCACCTTTCTGGTGGGTGGACCTGGGAGAGAAGGTCACCATCACCATGATCACTATCTACGGACGGACAAACTGTAAGATTACTGTTAATGTCATTTAATTTTACATACATTGGTATTAGTCAGGTACATCACTTAATAGACTTGAGTTTTATCTTCTAAAATACCTTGCGAACTACTTACTAGTGTGTGTGCTGTCTGGTATTACACTCCACTTTTCATTACCCTTGACTTCTTGGTTCAACAGTTAATTGTGTCATTATTCATCTTTTTCTTTCTCTTTTGCTATAATTTTAATTTTACTGGCTACATTTATAAATAGCTAATAAAAAAAATTATAGTTTTAATTGTTATAAGAAATGTGTACAGCTCATAGCATGATGCGGTATAATATGCAGTTGTACACAATGTGCTTTAACAGCAGAAATATTTTTTTCTTTTCGATTTCTCTCTGATTACAGATATATACAGAATGCGTTGTGTCAACGTGTCTGTCGATGGAGCTCTCGTCAAAAGATTCACAGATGTGAGTGGTTGGACCAATAATACATACACCATCCCAGTGCTTCGTGGTGGGCGAGTGGTCAACATCACTAAAGACTGTGACAGTGACGGACTTTGGATAAACATCTGTGAGGTACAGGTGTGGGGTACGTAAGTCTCTGTATGTACATAAAATTAAGGACGTTTTCAAAACTCTTTTCTAAATGTGTGTCTGCTGTGGTCAGTTATTATATGTTATGATCGTTATGTCTGTTTGTTTGTGTCGGAGGGAGAGTGGTGGAGGGAGGGGACTCGAGTGTGTGTGAGAGAGAGAGACATCTCTCGTTTTGTCATTTATAAAAGTTTAACAAAATGAAGAAATGAGTGGTTTTCTACGGCATTATGCATGAGGTTATATAACATTAATGTATCTATTTCTTACTAACTTGCGGACCTGATCATGTATCGCGCTATGGCTGTGTGACAAACAGAAAAATTGGAAGATGGTGGCGATAGAGTAAACGGAAACTGAAACAAACAAAAACACCCAAACTGGAATTGTTAATACTACAGATTCTATCCAACGTGCACTCTCAGTAAGTCAAACAGTAAAAAACATTTATTCGCAATACATACATCATATGTGCAAGATGACTTGCAGGATGGTTTCAGCCTACACCTCATCTTGTTCAACACAATAGTAAGTGAGTAACATTTAAATAACCGACACATATTTCACAGGGAATGAATGATACCACAGTCTATGTAAGTGTTATTGTGACTAACCCTGTATTACACATTGTGACACACACTATACTCCAGTTATTATCTTGGTCTCCTATTGCTGTCTTTCAATAGTCACGTGTCCATTCACACAGTTGTCCTCACAGCCACACACTAACCTGACATATATTTATTCTATTGCAAGAATAGTGTCTGTATAGGTCTGCTCTTGTTAATATTTTTATGTTGTGTTATGCTACTGTATAACATAGAATATATTTATTTCACACAACTATCTCGTGCTTTTACTAAAGAAAGTCACTTCTTGTTTTAGGAATATGATTTATTGAGGACAATTGCTGTTAGTTGTACTTGTGTGCAGTGTGTGACGACGGTTGGTATGACAACTGCAGTAAGAGTTGCGGTCAGTGTGACAACAACATGTCATGTGACAAGGTTAACGGCAACTGTGCATCCTGTCAAACAGGTTTCTACCCTCCTCTCTGTCAAGGTCGGTTAAATGTTTTCACCTGTTCATTCTAATAATCACAGGAAATATCATGAAAACGCTTTCATCATCACACTGTAAGAAACACACACACAACAATACACGCCAATTACAAACGCGCACAAAATACCAGTAAATTAACATATATTTTGACAATGAAAGTTACATCTTCAATATCAATGGTAGAAAAGGATTCAAAATATAAATCTCTCTAATAACTAGTTTACTTATTTACTCTACTTACTGTGCTATAAAATTTAGAACATCATTATACTCTTCCCAGAATGCGTTGATATTATGCTTAAGCCGGTGTTTCCAAAACAGGGCCTTCTAGGCAAAAAGAGCACAGATTAATAATGTAAGGCTGCAAATTAACTTTATCTTTTCTTTCATAAAAAATTGTCCACTTTCAGAATGTGCTGATGGTTATTATGGAACCGACTGCTCTCAGACCTGTGGAAAGTGTGGCAGCAATTCTGTCTGTGACAAGACATCAGGCTGGTGTTCATCATGTCAAACACGATTCAACCCTCCGTTTTGTAAAGGTAAGGTCGTGGATGTTTTTTTTTTAAGAATTTGTGCTTTTACCACAAGCATGCGCCATGGAGCACATCTGCTCTGCACTGGCACTTACAGATTAGTGAAGTTGTGTTGTATCAAGTGTCAGCACTTACTCCAATTATTCACTCACACCGTTGGAATGATGAATTGCACTTATGAGTAACAAAAAAGTTAAAGACAATCTGACAGCTTCTAACCATAGAGCAGTAAACGATTTGAGAAGATGACAGATTGGACCAGACAACCACCACAAATATCCAGTGTTAATGAGAAAAACACACATAACTTATGGTACTAACAGTTTAAATAATCCAAACAAAAATGTTTGTACTAATAATTATAACAGACAAAGATTTGAAATTATTATCATTTAACATTGAAGGACTGTCCCGCATGTACGACAATGTCAATGACTGATGGAATTATATTGAAGAATTGGTCAATAGTGAATGTGAACGCTGCGCCTTTTAAATTCATGTTAGATGTATCGTCTACTGCCTAAGTTACTGCAGATGCCATGTGAGCACTTTACAAAATAGCCTTTGCAATGTTACTCAGTTAACTCTATGATAGCAAAGTTGCATGGTTTTTTTTTTACATAAGGACTACACTATATAAATACGGTTATGGTTTTGTTTAGGAAAATCAAGGTGTTGCCTATGTCTAATACTTTTTAATAATATTCAACTTACGTTTGATGGATTGTTTTTATCAAAAATGACATAATAAACAGAATTCTAACCCAAAGTTCTTTCCTACAATTTATACAAATTTTCCATAGTACTGAGCCACGTTTTTGGAGATTTGAAACATATCGGTATGAGGGATGTCCTGGAAAGATTTAGACTGTTTTCGATTTTATTTGCTTTGTTATGCTGAAAATAAGAATATAAATAAGATTTTCTGTCGGGATCGAGAAACTGAAAAAGACTTTCTGTTTGTCCTGTGAAAACTGATTAAAGAGAAGGCTACATCCCCATAAACCTTCTCTATTCAGATTCCAACTTATAATGCCAAACACCAGAATTAATATTTCTAAACCTCTAGCCGCATTTGATGGGAGAGACAGGTCCCTAAAATAGAGCATTTCTCTGTGTGTACTAGTGTTTTCTGTAAATGTATCACACGTAACTTGCTATGTCTTCTACAATTGTAAAAAAGCACAGGGTGACTATTGTTAAAATGTAAATACTTTTGTGTTGATGATCCTGTTGCATACTATACAGTTTACATACTTACCTTGATATTGTATGCTCACCATGAAATGGGCCTATGGACTAGTCAATAAAGTGATTTAATTCACACAAATAATGAGAGAGAGAGAGAGAGAGAGAGAGAGAGAGATGTAAATAAATCTTAGTATGTGCATTTGATCTTTCCAAGTGAAAGATTTCATTCCGAGCTTCCTCGACAGTGTTACTGTGACAGAAAGCTTGAAAGTGAAGTATATAAAATATATAATACTCACTGCATTTTAAGTTTTTTCTATAATAAAGCTGCGTCATACTCTTTTCAGACTGTATTGATGGTTGGTATGGAACCGATTGCTCTCAGACCTGTGGAAACTGTCGCAGTAATTCTGTTTGTGACAAGGGGACAGGAAGGTGTACATCATGCAAAACAGGATTCAACTTTCCATACTGTAAAGGTAATGTCATAAATTGTTTTTAAAGTGTTTGTACTTTACACAAGCATGCATTGTCACGTATCAGCCATGTTTTTGTGCCTGTGTTTCTGGAGCGTAATAGACAGGCTTACAGCAGACGACGTCTGACGTCATGTTCCAGGCTATTTTTATCCGGGTCGCAGGTGGGGGAGGAAGGTCGAGGCCTTTTCCCGCTGACTGTAGCAACGCCTGACGTCATGCCCATGTTACGTCACGCGTCGTCTGCTTGATGCTGAGTCTGCTGCTTGTTGTAGCAATGGGGGTTCACTGTTCATTGCCCCTCCCTACCCTGTCTGTAGTTTTAGCGCAAAAAGACTTCACGCGCTGTAGCGATGCTGGGGGCGATCCGCGAAATGCATTATATAGAATGTCTATTTTATAGCTGTCCTTAAATATTTATACACTTTATAAACGTTGTATCGTAGTCTCTGCACTTGCTCACTCAGTCTCTCCCACAAACATTCACTTGCTCAGTCACACACATGAAGAGAGAGAGATGTAAATAAACATTAGTATGTAAGTTGTCTCTTGTCAAATGAAAGACTTCTTTAAAAGTTTCCTAGAAGTGTCATTGTGACAGAGATAATGCAAGTTAAATATTTAAACTATGTAATATTCACCACATTTAATTCATTTTTGTGGCTAGCAGCATCATCCTACTGTTTTCAGAATGTGCTGATGGTTGGTATGGAACCGACTGCTCACAGACCTGTGGAAACTGTGGCAGTAATTCTGTCTGTGACAAGGTGACAGGCTGGTGTACATCATGTAAAGTAGGATTCAATCTTCCAAACTGTAAAGGTAAGGTCGTGGATTGTTTTTAAAGAGTTTGTGTTTTTATCTCAAGCATGTGTCATATAGAACATTCACTTTGTAGCTGCTCTTCAAGACTAATAAACTTGTACTTTGTTGTATTGTATTAACTCTCAGAACTTACTCCTTTTCTCACACACTCAGTTGTTCACTGACAAACATAGAGAGAGAGATATGCAAATGGTCCTTAGTACTGAAGTCAGGTGAAAAACGTTATTCCAACTGCTTAGACAATGTTACTGTGACAGAAAGATTGCAATTGAAGTATATACACTGTATAAGAGTCACTGCATTTTATTTTGTATGCAATAAAGCCTTCTCATACTATTTACAGAATGTGCTAATGATTGGTATGGAACCGACTGCTCACAGACCTGTGGAAACTGTATCACTAGTTCTGATTGTGACAAGACGACAGGCAGGTGTACATCGTGCAAAGCAGGATTCAATCTTCCATACTGCAAAGGTAAGGTCGTGGATTGTTTTTAAAGATTTTGTACTTTTATCACAAGCATGTGTCGTATAGAACATTCACTTTGTAGCTTCCATAGATTAATAAACTTATATAATAAATAATAAATGTCGGCATTAATTTCTGCAATAAGGCTTCATCATACTGTTTATAGAATGTGCTAATGGTTGGTATGGAACCGACTGCTCACAGACTTGTGGAAACTGTGGCAGTAATTCTGTCTGTAACAAGACGACAGGCAGGTGTACATCATGTCAAACAGGATTCACCCTTCCTCTCTGTAAAGGTAAATGTTCTCAAGAGTTTATTTCCGCGAGCATAATAGTGCGTTACCACTTACACAACATCAAGTTGTTAACAGAGAAATCTGGAAGAACTTCTGATACCTGTGAGTGGAACAGTGTCGTGACTTTTATGAAAATCTCTTAAGTAATATAACACTAAGAAATCATAATTTTAGAAGAATCAAGACACTCACAAGCTCACGCACAAGAGCGATAATTTAACAGTTAAGACATGTCACATACCTGTGTCACGGAAGAACATGACATGCTTTTATTCTGGGGTTTTCGATGAGAAAGCCACAACTATACATTTTTTTTAATTCTTCTAGTTCACACGTCTAAGCAGTAACTTAACAAACCGAGCTAATGTAGTGAAAGTCTATTCTATTTCTTAATCTTTCTAAAGAATGGAACTTTAAGAAAATGAGTGTGTTGAGTACAGCAAAATGATATTGTTTGTACGTTGGACAGTAAATTTATGCAGTTAAATAGATGAAATCGCATAGTCTTCAAAGTCTTTCATTTCAGGCATCTCATTTTGTCTACATTTGTTCAGGGTTCTAAATTTTATGAAAGGGATTTAATCATGGGGAGAAGGTATTTTAAAGTGAAAAGGGTTTTCATAATCTTATATATGATAGATATATATTTGTTTTTAGTCTGTCTCGTAGCCAACTCTGGACATACTGGTCCTGGAGGCTGATTTGTTTTTCCTAAACATCCCAATGAAGGGAAAAACTTCGGAAGTCTTTGGAAGCGTGACGTCAGCGACCTTCGCTGACAGTGCTAAGTGCAAACCCTTCGCATCAATCTTTGGATGCTATGAAAAAGCTATGAAACTTGTTCTGGGGCTTATTCAACTACTGTTAAACACTATTAAGAGCTGCACTTAATTAATTGCGACAGTCAAAATAACTCAAAGCCTAAAACTGATGAGAGGTAAAGGTAAAATAAATGCGAGTCCAACACAACACAATGTTTAACTATAAGTAGGTTAGATTAGAGAGCTCTGTGAGCTGTCCCTTTGTGGCCTAGTGGTTACGAGCGGAGTTTAGAGATTGACGGTTGGTGGGTTTAATGTTGCGAGTGGTTTTTTTTTTTTCATTTTTTTTGTTTTTTGCTTTGGGATGTTTTCGTTCTCTAATATGATCAATTTTCTTTCAAGGTTTGATCTAGCACTGGGACTACCTCCACCCCCAAAGGAGTATTTTTGTTGTATGTACTTGCATGTTTTTAATTAAATCCTTTTTATACGTTACATCACACTTCGGCTTTTGTATTCGTGGAACAGCAGTGTTGGGGGCTCGTGAGTACACTGGCTGATGGACGTGTGAGTATTGTACTATGGTTTCCCCTGCAACTGTATGTTGACATGGGTAGCAAGAGTTGAGGTGAACTCTCGCCCACGTGGCAAGTTCTCCGGGGCCAGTATTTACGATTTCCGCTAAACACCAGCAATACTGCAACGTCCTTTTTATTTAAAAATATCCCGAAATTGTAAAACAATAGCATGTATTCACGAATAGATAAGCAATATGTACAACATCATATTGATCTGAATGCTTACAATAATTTCCATTTATCTACGTGCTTTCCTCTTTATGGCGATTAATACTTGAAACATGGCCGTTTTACTATTTAAAGATTAAGGTGCAATTGGAAGACGTAATGATAAGAAACAAAGCGTGCAGTCGATGAATAGCTGATTCCATGTAGTGGCATTAAAGAGAATACAGTGTAGAACTGGACCATGCAAAATATTGTATAAAGAACACATACTTTATAGCTAGAAAATTAATAGAGTAATTCTAACGCGTTGTAAACCCATTCAAGTTCATATCGATGCGTTAAAATTTGTTTTGTATTTAATATTTAGATCAATTAAAAGAAAGTAATGACATCATTGAATGTTTCTCCTCCATTATGTGTATATAACGAAAAGACAAATTAATTTACTTGACTTGTTCACAGAATGCAGTGCTGGGTATTACGGTGAGAACTGCAATCAGACGTGTGGACATTGTCTCGTCAACACCACATGTGATCCTAATAATGGCACGTGTTCAACTGGCTGCTCAGAGGGCTATAAGGAGGGTCTGTGTAATGGTGAGTTGGACTCAGAGGTGAAGAATCCTACTGAAAGAAAATAAGAGACAGCTGTCTGAATGTTGTCTCTACCTAAATCACATTATACATAACGAGTTCTCTTCTAGTTATGAAGATATACTGATCCTCCTTCCTAACTTTTCTAAATTCGGGAAACGAGGCTCACACACGCTCACTTACACGAGTTCACTTACAAACTTTATAAATGTCCTGACTGCCTCTACTCGCAGCCAAGAAGCGGAAATGTTGAAACTCTAAATGTGATACTGTCTTAGTATCTGAAATCCCTTGCCGCTACATATTTTACCGATTTTCTATGAATTGTCAACATTGGATGATTGTGATTATCTTAAATTGTTTCAGTTCTTTGAAAAGGTGGTCGCTGTTAATCTATTAATGTTGTAAGTTCGCTTTAGATCATTCAGAAAGTTGTGTGGTGACGAGCAAGTTCTCTTACAGGATTTGTCCTGTAGTTTTACATCAGTCACCCAGCACACACGCACGCCCTCACATACAGAGAGTGACAGACAGTCAGACATGCAAACAACAGACACTCGCGCCGTCGACAGCTAAGTTATCTTACTGGTCATGTGAAGAGCTGGAACAAATTAAACGTAACAATTTTTTTTTTACACAGAATGTGATGTTGGATACTACGGTGAGAACTGCTCCCAGCTGTGTGGACATTGTCGTCAGGACACCACGTGTGATCCTGATAACGGCACCTGCCTTGTTGGCTGTTCACTGGGATTCATACCTGGTCTTTGTACTGGTTAGTTCGACATCACTCTGACGATAACAAATATTTGAAAGAAGCTTAGATTTATTGGTAAATAAAAATGTTTTTATGTACTCAAACGGAAATAATTCTATAGTTCCTTTTGTATGACACCATCGTACATGGAGTCACTTGTGGTGATTTATTAAGCAATAAACTGAGACAAATAATTATTAAAGCACATAGCGATTAATGAAAGCCGTAATGTGTGTAAACAGAATGTGATGCTGGATATTATGGTAAGAACTGCGATCAGACGTGTGGATATTGTCTTGTCAACACCACCTGTGATCCTGTTAACGGTACCTGCCCTTCAGGATGTTCAGATGGCTACAGAGGAAGTCTTTGTACCGGTGAGTTGGACGAAACTTTGAATAAAATGAGTACCGCATAGCTAGTGGTGAGGAGTTAAGTCATCGTTTGGGGATAGAACGGGTGGCGAACAAAAGTATTGACACACATGGCTCACTTTACCTAACACTAGTGATAATCCTTTGATTTTATGTCCTTTCAATTAAGAAAGCAACATCTTGAAATAAATTAGTCACCGTCATAAAAACAAACTCAGATTAGCCTTCCAAATTAACGGTACGTAGATTAAACGAAGGCACTAGTAGATAAATGGATTTAATAAACATTACAAGATTGCCTTATTAAGTTAAGGCATGTATTATGCTTACAAATGTCCACACAGAGGCGATGACATCAAGTCCCACGGAATCCAGCAAAGTCCTGGTCGGTGCAGTCGTTGGCGCTGTGTTGGCGGTAATTGTTGCTGCAGTCGTTGTAGTGATCGTCTTTATGTGGTTAAGGTAAAGAAACTGCTTCTCAAATTTTACAAAAATTCAAGTTTGTTGAGCTTGTATTGTGCTTGGGAGAATTTCGACATACATCTGACAAATTACGCATTCGGGTATGCAGAGTTCATCAGAAGTAACTTTGTATATCTTTCCTATTTGGCTGCTGCACAAAACGCACTTTTCAAACTAGTAAATTATACAATGTAAATTATTTCAAGGATAGTTTTTTATTTTCATACCAGAAGATTCAAACTAGCGTCATTTCATTTCATGCCTTTACAGTTGGTAATCATTTATTCTTGAAACAAAATTCATTTAATGTTGTTAGATACTCTAAGACTTAGCACCTTGTCCTTCTGCTTAAGTTGAGGTTGAGCTTATACATTCCCTTCAACTGCTAAAAAATATATCAGACTAAGATTTAAGAGTACGTTGTATATGACAATTTAAAAGTTTCTAAACTATTTGGACTCCTTTCACCACAGGTACAAATTTAAATTTAAATCTCTTTCACTCTCCATCTCTCTCCTCTGTATATACGCGCGCATGTGAATGTTTGTGTGCGTGCACGCGCGCGCTTTTTTTTTTGTCTACCAAAAGGCGAAGACAACCTGAAGGTAAACTATCTGGACTATTAAGAAGGAAAAAAGAGAGCCCTAAAAACGAAGTTACACTCTCGGAAACAACGATAAATCTCAGTGCTAGGAAAGGTAAGAAGAAATAAAATAAGAACAAATAAGTCTCTCAAAAAGTACGACGCCGTAATGGTGATGTGATATGTTTTTAGCTTGTCCTTCTTTCCTTACAATCCTAACTTTAAACTCTAACCGAAAACCCTAAACCTAAACTTCAACCCCTATTTGATGAAACCATGCCTTAAATAAGTTGTCAGCATTGGTTAGAAGCATGGTGTCCTGTCATCCTAGAAGCTCTTTTGAACCTCTGTCAATAAACAAAATGTTTGTAAAGGTAAGAGGGAATTATGGTTTACCTGTTCCATCTTACTCGACTGAGGTTTTACATAACTTGCATGTATCATTACTTAGGCGTGTTAAAGCTCCTAAAGTCTCTCATTGCTCTCAACTTATACCCATTACTCTCGTTTTGAATGCTGGACAAACATTCAAAAAATAAGAAATGGACGTTCCTAACGCGTATTTTTTATGAGTAACTGATGGCAAACATTAGGCATTATTGCAAAAAGACAGTTTATTGTTTCTACCTACTTATTGCCACTGTTATATTCACATTATTTAATAAAGGTTAAATCGCTCCATGTGAACGAAGCTTGGTATCTGTTGTACGTTACCAGGAGACAAGCCAATAGTACCGGTAAAACCACAGAGGTACCCCAAACCTGGGGAAATACCAGAGGTCAGCGACTCACACATCTACGGCAACTTGTGTGAAGATACCCCGACCAATAGTCAGTTCACCTCAGTAATGACTTCTGAAAACACTAATTCTACTGATAAAAATGCTACCACCCGTAAACCTGTGACAACGAAAGTGAGGACAGAAAACAGACAGATATATGAAAACGTCGACCTGAAGACAAGTCTTCCAACAAAGTCTAATGACAGTCAACTCAAAAAGCCTTCAACAAAACCAGATAAGGAGGATAGAGAGGTCATGGATCCTACAGACGAAGAAGAGGAGATGGAGAGCATCTACAACACAGAGGACATCTACGCCTCCTACCGCTCACTGGGGCCCTCGTCAATACTCGATGATCTCCAGAAGTCCTTGTTGACCAGCCTGGCATCTGGAAAACTAGGGATGGAGTTTGCGGTAATTTGCTCTGTGAAATCTGTTTGAAGAGCAGTCAACAAGCTTTTACTAATATTCATAACAAGAACATAGTTGTAAACAAAAATAATGTGCATAAACAAAAGCAGACAAATAATGTCATGATAATTGTACTCATTAGCTTCCTTGGTTTAAAAAAAAAAACTCCTGCATTGTCGTATTATTTACTCTCCCGTTTTGCAAGATAGTGACTTATTTCCTTTTTCCAGGTGTGAATCTGTGCACGCTCACCTGTAGTTTTCGTTTCAGGATTTCCGCAAAGACATGCATCATCCTCACGAGATTGGTTTGAAGTCTGAGAACCGAAACAAGAATCGCTTCAAGGCACTGTGTGCTTGTGAGTGACTTAATGGATTTCTTATTTCTGCTTTTCTGGGCTGGTATTGTTTACGTGGACAAGACATTATTGATAACTTGCAGTACCTGACGAACAACTTATCAACATTTATAACCACTTATTTAAATAAATAACACTCCTTTACAGTGGAAATTTAGCGTATTAAGTATACGATAAATTGTAAAATAAAAAAATTTCACAGACACAAATTCTAAAATTTTATTTGGTTTTTATTTTTTTCAATTTCTGTCTTAGACGACCATTCTCGCGTTGTTCTCCAGCGACCAAAGGGAGACACCAACTCTGATTACATCAACGCGAGTTACATTAAGGCAAGTAAATATATTGCTACCTAAATAAAGCGGACACAAAATCGCAAAATGTACTATGATGCTATGGAAACTTTTTAGTATTTGTGCTAAGAACATATTTAATGTAATAAAAAATTTAATTCCAGGGGTGCAGCCGGGAAAGAGCATACATCGCCACCCAAGGTAAATCTCTTTTCAATTAAAATTATTGATAAAAATCGTGTGTAAAATGGAGCGTCTATTTTTAAAAACACAATTCTAAATATTTATTCGTGGGTCCATGCTATACTTCTTTACAACAAAATTCTATCCATTGCTACATAGATGTCTCTGCTATTTAATGCTAAAAATACTCCTCCGGTGACTAATTTGTTACATTCAGGTCCACGCTCCAACACGGTGGATGACCTGTGGTGGATGGTGTGGCAAGAGAACGCCACGCAGATCGTGATGTTGACTAACCTCATAGAGGGCGGCAAGGTGAGAAATTATTGTCCTTTTTGTGTATCTCCATCAGCTGACTAGTCCTCTTCACGTAGGCCGCAGTTCACTTCCCACAAGGTCTTGTTTTGTATCAATTTACAGCTGTGGTCATTTATTATCAGTAAGCATTGATTATCTATTCCACTAGTTGTTAATCTCGATAATTTTGTCTCCTCAAGCAGTACAAGTAAATTTTGATTGGTTGCGTTGCCAGACATCTACACACTTTTGGGAGATGATTTAACACTATGGACGTTTATTTGATTGATAAACACGCAGGACAAGTGTGAAGAGTACTGGCCATCAGTCGGCACCACAAAGACGTATGGTCACGTGACAGTGACAGCCTTGAAAACAGACACCAGAGCAGACTTTGTCGTCCGCTATTTTGTGGTACAGAGCAAAAAAGTAAGAACATCTGTGAAAACAGATTTTGAGTATTCTTTTAACATGTTTACATCTTCGTCGTGTAAAATGTCTATACTAATGTTCATGATAATAGAGAGACAGAAGGACAAGCAGACACATAAAATGGACACAACTACACATCATGCCAACAAAGTTGGTGACCAATTAGCTATATTCCAGTAAATGTCACGCCATGTCTTAGAAAGCGGTGAAAAGAAGTATATTGTAGTATAACTACATGCAATGTCTCGTAGGGCGGTGACCAGCGGACGGTATCTCAGTATCACTACCTGGTGTGGCCTGACCACGGGGTGCCGTCCACCTACTCACTGGTCAGCTTCTGGCGCTACGTCAAGGCACGTGCACAGGGGGCCATACCTGTCGTACACTGCAGGTGAGATAAGCCATTGTTATAAGGCCTCAAATTTCCGTAGTTAGTTGTATTAGCGATTACACTGGTTGTACAGAGCACTCTCCTCCAAAGTGTACAAGATGGTAAAGATGGATAGTCTACTCTTTCAGTTCTGTAGTGTAAAATTATCGAATTTTGAGACAGATTAAAATTTTTCTTTTATACCATAAAATTTATATCATACCAGGGGAAGAATAAAGCCGAGTGATTAGAACACCGCCATCTGCGGCCATCGAAATTGGCTTATGAAAATGCCGTGGTTTCAAGGAACTGTCAAAGAGAAAATTTTGTGTGCATGTGGAAAACTCAAGGGGAGGTGTTTCATTATAGCCCTTGTGTGTAGTATTTTTAGGCAACAATTGGCAGGGTTCTAAGATTTTTTTTTCAATAAAGTCATCAAAAGGACAAAAAAATAGTTTTCTTAAAATGCCTCGCTTAAAAGTCAATATTTTTAGTGATATTTATATATTTAATTTCTTTTTTATTTCATCTCAATCTAGCGCTGGAGTTGGACGCACTGGCACATATATAGCATTAGACATCGCGTCCGACTTGAGGTCACGTGGACGAGACGTAAACGTCAAGGAGATCGTCAGTGGACTACGTGAAGACAGAACTCTCATGGTCCAGACTGAGGTAAGGCGCCGTCTGGTGTTGTGTTATACTCTAAACGTTTATCGATGTTATCGCTAAGAAATTAAAAATACTGCTGATAGTTGAACAGATGCTACTAAACATGCCATGTACAAAATTATTAAACGTTTGAATGTTTATTACATATCAACATATCTTAGTGTATTTTTAATAATTGGCAGGAACAGTACAAGTTCCTCCATGAAGTCATTCTTGAAGAACATACCAGCCATGGCACCAGGATGACCTTTGATCAGTTTGACATTGTGTTTCCCAGCAACATCGATGCCCACGACTCTAGGATTGAGAAGGAATTTAAGGCAAGTAAACCTTTTTTTTAGTCCGTTTTTTGCAAATTTTGTTTGTCCTAAACACATTGTAGTTTTACACGCTATCTCAAACCTAAACACAAAAGGATTAATATCAGCTTTGTAGTTTTCGTTTCCTAACATAAATAGTTAAACCTTATAAAGACTGAAAATGTTTATTTTACAGCTCTTGAAAGAATTGGGACAGTTTGTTCCAAAACCAAATTATAAAATCGCTGAGTCAGAAGAAAATACACATAAAAACCGGAACAAAGAATCACTGCCAGGTAAAAAGCTCTTGTTGTTATTGTGGTTATGTAACATCGATGATGTCCGCTTATTTTAGTTGTTGCTCTTTAAAAAGTGTACCTGGTCTGAATGACTTAAATTTTGTTTAATATTGCATGGTGAGAGTAAGGTCTTTCACAAAAATATAATGTAATATAAAGTCGCTTCAACTGAGTACAACCCTTGTAAACTTGCAGACGACAGCCATCTGGTGTACCTCATGGACCGCGTGCCTGGGAGAAATCAGTACATCAACGCCGTACATGTGTCGGTGTGTGGTAGACCGCAATGTTTGCTCGTCTGGAAAAACTAAAGCTACTTTAATGAAGTCTTTAATAAATCTTAAAAATGAGTTGATCTTTAGTAATGGGACTCTGGACTTGCATTGAGCAATGTTGGCTGATTATTGCTATTTACAGAAATCTGACAATAACACCAGCGGAAAAATGTAAGATCATGTGCTTTTCTGTCATTCTAATGACTGTGTTATTTCCGCTTACGTTCAGTCGTTCAGGAAAGTACAAGGACTGATCCTGACCCAGCTGCCGCTGCCGGACACCGTGGTGGACATGTGGCGTCTGGTTGACGGATGGGACGTCAACACCATTGTTTCTCTTGGACACAGAAACCAGAGTCAATCAGTCAAGGTCTTAGTCTGTTTACAGTTGTTTAGAATTTGTACCTTGAAACTTGGCTTGATTCAGTCAAAATACATACTTTTGGCAACCAGTAGTGATATTTCGAATAAATATTTCCAGCATAATGGGTTTGTATGGCTTCAGTACTTAGAAGAATAAGTAATACCTAAAACTGAAATATGTATTTCACAATGTGTCTTTTCATCAATATTTCCATTCTCTTCACGCAATTATTTAAGCAGTTCTTATCTTACAATACGTTGTATTGTATAAATCTTTGACAATTCGTTTTCATTTTTATTCATTCGTGTTACCGTTTTCTTTTCATCAGAACTACTCCCACTACTGGCCTAAGAATGAAAAAGAAGTGCTGAAAACAGGACAACACACCATCAAGCTGACTTCTACTTCTGCACTTGGAGATCATCTTACCTGCTACAACCTGTCTCTTATGACCAAGGTTTCTCTTTAAGAACGCAATTCCTAGTTCTCATATTTTGTTCTACCCATTCCCTTTTTTATCTGTACTTATCTTCAAAAAAATACAACAGGGCATTGCTCCATCTGCTTTGTGTTCAGATAAGTTCATATGGTGTCAAAAAAGATGGAAGACTGTATATTCATTAACGGAGAATATTTGGGTGTAATAGTTGTACAGAACTACGAATGATTGTTTATCGTTATTGCTACTTGATGTGGATAATTGTATTTTCTTTGTGTTCTTGGACCAATCTTTTGCGTTCATTACCCCTTTTACTCTTTTATTTCTCCCCTTTACATTACATAGCAAGAGATCAGACTGAAGAATTTTCTTGTTAATAAAGATGTCCACACCAAGAGAAGTCCGAGTTCTGTACTTTGATGACTGGGCAGGCGTCGTCCCAGGCAACAGCTCTGACATTCTTCACCTGATGGACACGCTGGAATCATGGCACATTGAAGAGAACACCTCACCTGTAGTCGTGCAGTGCAAGTCAGTTTTGTCTGATTTCTCTCAACGAAATGAATGAGTGATCGTTTAATATGATTAATTATATAAATCTGAGCATCAGTTCAAACTGCTATACACTATATTTATAGTTAAAGCTTGTGTATAGTGTACACGATTCTTAATGTCTTTTCTTCAAACACGTTTATTCCAGAAACTGTACTCTGTGTTATTTTAGTTTATACACAAGGAGCACAGGGTCACAACAACACCTCGCCAGCGAACCCTGTTTGAGAGCAGCCCTCTTCCCGTCAGTTGGGTTCATGTGATGCCTTTGCCTTTCTACTGTTATTCTACGTTATATTGAGGAAGAAAAATTATTGTTTGCCGTATCTAGAACAATTTTTTACCTTGCCAACAGCACTTTAATGCGATATTTCTTCATTTCAGTGACGGTATGACAAGAAGTGGGATGTTCTGTGCTCTGTATGAAGTCATCAACGGGGCCAGACATGACCAGGAGATAGACGTCTACCTGTCTGTGCGACACGTTCAGAGCAGAAGACCAAAGGCTGTTACTACAGAGGTAGACTCTCTTTGGTCACATCGAACTGTTTATAGAGATTATATATGTATATCTCAGGCTTCTAATGAATTAACTGTTTATTCGACCTATCCGCCGTTGTCATACAAGCTTTGTTTGGATTTATACCTTATAACTGTTCAGAATGTTTCATCTGACATCATTTAACTTTGATATATTTCTTGTGTTCGAGTTTCATTCAATAATTTTTGTAAAGTTAAATATTCGTTTACCTTTGTGCGTACATGCTACCTGTAGTTTTGTTTTTCATTTGCATTTTCTTTTGTGCTTTTTTTGTTGTTGTTGTTGTTGTTGTTGTTGTTGTTTTTCTGTTTTATTGTGATTCTTGAGGTTTTTCTTCCAATTGTTACGAATACTTTGATTTATTGTCTGTATCTGTTTCAACAGGCTCAGTACCGTTACTGCTACCAGGTCGCACAAGAGTACAAGCGCCAAGAAAGTATTTACCAGAACACGTGATCAGTCAGCGGTTTCTCACCTGACAGACACCTGACGTGGCCTGATATAAATTTCTCTGAAGAAATCAAGATAAAGATGTGCAGAATGATACTTCCTATACTTTCTTTGGCTTACAAACTCTTAAACATTACATTGTGTAAAAAGTGAGTTAAGCGGACCTTCAGCTTATTGTTTACTGTGCAATATCTGATCTCGCAAAATTTACCAGCACTCACTATAGTGTACCTTGATGAAGGCAAGTTGTAGTTTCAAAAGAGGCTTAACTTTCTTGCTTTTGATAATAAAAATGTTTCTTCTTATATGTAGATATATTGTGCAACATTTATTCATTTAATATTCATATGCACTAGTGAAATATATATAAATACCAATGATATATCTACAAAATATGCAATATTGATGTAATATATACATACATCTGGTGGTGCCTGTCCAAAAAATGTGATGCATTATTTCTCTAAAATTTAAGTGATTGCTACCCTTCCTCAAAATACGGCTCTAAACATCAAATCCCTGTCAGAAATGTACATAGATATGTCTAATTAACATATAAATGGTCTCTGTCACTCTTTGGTAGCACTTGAAATTTATATTTATATTCTTGATACTTGGGTCTTTAAGTTGTGTCTGTGTTTAGTACACTCTCATGCCCCACTTGAATTCTTTTTCCTTTATCTTCAAACTGTGCCTCAGAACCCATTTCTTTAAGATATACATATACCTGGAAATAAGCAAAAGTACCCTTCTGTCCACTCCTTTATTCTTCATCCTTGCACATTTTTGTCATAGTGTTTTCTGTTTGCTAATGCTTATCTTTATTGGATGGTTGGCTATCGGTTTGTTTGTAGCCGCATTGAGCTCATTGAGCTCATGTCCACACAGGGAAATGTGTACAAATCCAATTATGTGATGCTGGCAGTCCTGAAGAAGAGAAGTGTGGGGCAAAACATTCACTTACATTTGTTCATTTCAGTCATTTGGGGAAAAAGGGAAATATTTTAATTTTTCTGTCCTTGAAGGACGATTTATAAAGGCCTCCAACATTGTCAGAAGACGATTGAGCCAGACAACCCAGACAAACGGGACATCTCTCCTGCACTGTCAATCACCACAAGCTATGTTTTTAACTGCAATACTTTGTTTCATTTTGTTTTGAAATTAAAACCAGTTCTGTTTTTTCTGGCTGCAGACTTGTGCTTTTGTTGTTCAAAACACCCCATCCCTCGCCACTACCATTAGGCATCAGACAGTCGCCTGGGACGCAATCTCGGAGGGGGCGCAAAAATGTCCTGTTTTTTTTTTTTAAAGACGAATAATGTCAGGAAAAAATATTATTTTCATAGAAGGACATTAGCAGGACACTTTTCCTCTGCTTATAGGTTGACTGTCACGCTACTTTCTAAATATATGTATTATAAGAAAACCCTATTATTCCAGGGCACACTTGCAGTGACCAGCTAACCACTGAGGAAGGCGAGTGCGCAAGAGAGGTGGGGGAGGGGCGGCGTTGGTTGATGGAGAAGGGGTTGGTCAGGCTGGATCCCTAGGATGGATGGGACCACATACCAGGATCACCTTTCTCTCTTCTATCCTCAGTTGGAAGAAGCTACACATTAATGCATAAGAAACACTGTAGCTGAGTTCAGCGACAAAAACACTGACTTTTATTTTGTTACTCATTTTTTCTTTTGGTTAGTCAGTGCGGATTTACTTGTTGGTTTTCTGTAAGATGAGAAAGAGAGAAGAGAACCATTGAAAGTTCTTGACAGGGTGTTAGGTGGGAAGGGTACCGATAAATCTATCACAGTTAATGACCAGTCGGATCAGATTGTCAGGACGGGACAAAGGTGTAGAAAACCAGTTTTCTGCTTTAACGCTGAAAAGGTAACTTTGCGGTCAAGAACATCTGTGAACTAAACGGATTTGTTCTGCAAAAGAAAAGTATGTCTGTGGAATAAATTGTGAGGAAAAATATATTTGTCGACTAAACTGTGTCCGAAGAAGAAAAGTTTCAGAAATCAAGATGATTTAACAGTGGATACACTCCATGATCCTACAACCACGACATTACGAGAGTTTGTAAAGTTTGCATTACTTTTATACACTGTCATATGACTGCATTTATTTTATTAACACGATTTGTGTCTTTACCTTAATTGTATTTCCTTATTTCTTCTTTTACCTTTCTTGCTTAAGCAGATTCAAGCGGTTGAGTTAGGGGTGTTGTAGAACTTTACAAAACATTCCATTGAGCGAACAGATTAAGTCCCTTACCACGCCCCCGTCACGCTTTGGTGAGGACTGTAGGTGGGAGGGTAGCTGGAAAATCCCGCTTAACAGGTCTACTTAACACTCAGGCCTTTATTTCACACACACACAGACATATGAACGCCCCATGCAAGACACACAAACAAGAACACACTTAAAAGTTCAATAATTAAGAAATGTCGGCTACGATGTATGTCACGAACAGTGTTAGAAATCTATTTATCGACAAAGTTCAAAATAACGGTTTGTCAGTTTGAGGACGAAGGTTTACTGTGCAGAGTAACTCGAACTCACTTCCTAGATCAGGAGAAGTCGACTCATACTGAACCAGGTAGTCAGTTGGAGGTAATGGCGGGCTGTACATGCATTCAGGTCCTCAAACTTACTGTGATTACAGAAATACTACTTTTGTGTGTTGCCCAGAACATACACAGGCGTGAGTACATTTGTGTGAAATACTTTCCTCAAATTTGTGGCTAGCATTTAACTTAAGTACTTGTAAGTAAACGTTTCAGTGAGTACTCTTAGTTACAGGGAAGACGAGTGCTAACTACACAGTGAAATAAATGTGGGGATACTTGTAGGTGCAGTTGATAACCTTTGTCCTATTCATTGTTGTTTGTGGTTATGACAGAAAATTAATAAAGTAGTTCTATTCCCAAAAAATGCTAAAAGATTTTTTAAATAATTACTAGTGTAACTGGTGACTGGTAACCAAGATATCCGCCAAGCCAAATCTTAAGGGAGGGAACGACTCAAGGAGAATGAAGACAGCGATATCACAGTCATACGAATGGAACACAACTAAATTTACAAATACTTTAATAAACACAGCAATAATAATAAACAGGCAAACTAACATGTTAACAAAGACCTACATTTACCACGTGGGGCTGTTTATGTGTCTGCCCAGGTCCCAGTCACTCCCCAGTGGAAAAGGGGATCACAAAGAAATATATATATGTGTGTGTCCCGAATATTGCATTTGGGATGCGCGCCCCTACTTCGCTAGCCGGCCAGTTCAAGCAGAACACGTGGACCTGTGGTCAACCCTTTAGGACTAAGCTCCACCCCAGGATACCATTAAATATTTCTAGCCCACAATCATCAGCAATTAAAATTATACAGTTTACTGTAATAACAGTAATTATTGAAGGCCGTCATTTGAGACAGTAGATAAACGGGTTTCTATTTTCAGTGAATTTAAGAGCAGATAAAATGCAGTGGACAGCTGTTAGATTATAATTTAGGAAGTTTTCTCACTCTTAGCCCAAACAGGAATCATCGTAGTCATAGTCTGCAGTCGTACAAACTACATTTAACACGTGATTTCTGATGATAAGTGCGATTATGAGTAATACACTTGTATTATTGAGCTCTCAGTTGTGTCTTGTGAAATTCTGGAAGACAGAGACATGTTTACTCCACTTTCTCTAGACTTTATAGACAATTACCGGAGGTCTCTTTTGTAGCATGCGCCCGCTTGATTTTCTTTCCACCGAGTGATCTCCTGGTCACGTGGTCAGTGAAAGTTTTACCTTATCTAGTTACATGCTACCAGTCACAATATGAACACTGTGTCGTCATCCTATACACCACTTCGGAAAGGGCCACATGCTTACTGAAACAATCAAGCAGTTAATTTCTGTCTTACCTCTCTCGTCGTTCTTAACCTCGTTTTCTCTTGTCTTTTGTCTCATGTAACAGCTCTCTAAGACACCAGTTGTGTCTGGTAGAGATGTGGACCTCTACCTCCACTACCCACAATATATTCTTTATAATCTTATGAAATGCATTACCTTTCTGTCTATAAAGCTTTTGTTTTCTTCATAGTGTCAATTCAGATTCTACTTCTTCTGATGAAGTTGACTCATTATGTTTCTGCACGTTTTCTGAATTCTCAGTGTCTCTTATTTTAGAACTGTACTTTTCAACTCATTTTCAGAAAACGTAGCAATTGGCAAAACGTGTGGCATAAGTTCTACGTATAATAACACGGACACCTGCTCAGCGGCAATAAATGGAAACAATAGAAACCTAAATTATCCCATCAACTGCATCCACACTGCAGAGAACGACAACTCACCTTTCTGGTGGGTGGACCTGGGGAATGAGTTCACCATCAGCATGATGACGATCTACGGAAGGACTTACTGTGAGATGAAGTTGTCATAATACTTTAAGTCACTAATTGAGTCTGTTTTTTGCCCGTGAAACTAGATAATTTTTTTTAATTGTCATCATCATTATAACTATTTAAAAAAAAATTTAACATTAGCTAAACATTATCTTCCATATTTTTGATTAAATTATAATTTGCCATAGTATGCAAACTAATTTAATCTTCACATAGTGACGACTACATCTATATTATGAACTTAATTATTTATTCAGTAACATGCCTTGTTTCATGTCACCTTTGATTATAGGTACATTAAAACTCTTAACACTATCGTTTTCATTAACTATGGCTCTGTCATAAAAGCTGTATGAAGTTATGACAACATTAAAATTGGTCTTACTTACGTATTTGATTGTCTTGTTTGACTTCAGATATATATAGAATGACTCAAGTTAACATTGTCCTGGATAAAAACATCGTCAAAAGCTTCACCTGGAAAGACACATGGACAAACGATAAATATGTCATCACAGTGGGTCGTGTAGGGCGAGTGGTCAACATTACAAAAGACAGTAACACGGGTTCTACGATGAATATTTGTGAGGTGGAGGTGTGGGGTACGTACACAGTACTTTTTGAAAATCATCTTAGAATGCTTCTAGGAGTTAGTCCATGGCGGGACATCGCGTGTGTGTGTGTATGTGAGTGTGTGTGTGAATGTATATATATATATGTGTTTTATAATATTTGTGACGTGAGTGAAAATTAAGTTTGTTTTTGAGTTGTTAACTGTATTCTTTTCCGATCAAGTGTGTGACGCCGGTTGGTATGGAGACTGTACACAGGCCTGTAGTTACTGTCCCGGCGGCTTAAACTGTGACAAGGTGGACGGCAACTGTACGACCTGCGAAACCGGCTTCCAGCTACCACACTGTGAAGGCTGGTATTTTTCTTTTAAAGAAACATATGAAAATAAATTGACCAGCACAAAAATTACCAACAGTCTCAAACAAGAAGAAATTCATAGCACAAAACCCTTTATTCACATACAGAAAATACCAACAAACATTTACAAAACTCATCAATTCCTTGTTTGTGTGAGCAATGATAGGGCTACTTGGAACTTTCTTTTTTCATAATGTGCATAGTGCACGTAAGTCACTAAATTATTAAACAAAACTGCTGCATCGTATGCCTTTTTCTTACATCTCAAACACCTAGGAGCTGATTTATTTATCTTAGAAGGAAAGGATAATTTATCACTGACAATAGAAGAAAACAGTTATATAATGCTTAGAATTGCTTGATGAGCATAACAATAGTTTGTTTAAACAAGTCAGTTAAAAATGATGTTAACAATATGCGAGTATAATTAGTACAAGAAACACCGTGCCAACGTAATAATACAGCATATGTATTTCTATATTATTATCAAAGTATTTTGCCATAAAATTTTACAGGATGGCGTACGAAACTATTCCAAGTAACAGGTCACTTCGGGAAATAATTATTTTGTAATTATAATGAACCTGTGGTTTACTTAGTGCACAATCACGCTTATGTAGGAACATGCTCTCAACGCTTAGAACAAGAGACATGGACATTATATGAAGGAGAAACAAATGTGCAAACAAGTAATAAAAGACAAACATTGTAGACATAAAGAGAAATCAGGTGACAAACTGTAAGGATGAACATTGTCATAAATCTGCAGAAGAAGACGAGCAGACAGAAAAGTCAATCACAGCTATTGACATCTATGTTTATTGGTTTTAGTTTTTTTAGGTTTAGCTCAAACAAATTTATTTATTTTTATGAATTACGTCGAAAACGATGATCTAGACTTTATTTATGTGCAGCGTGTGATAACGGTTGGTATGGAGACAACTGTACACAAGCCTGTGGTCGTTGTGGTGGTGACTCTGTCTGTGACAAGGTGACCGGCAGCTGCACGTCCTGCCAGACAGGCTTCCAGTCACCCTTGTGTAAAGGTCAGTACACTTTTATACTTAACATTCAAGAAATATCCATTAGGTTTTAGGCACTAAAGAGGAAAGATATATCAATCATTATTTCGTATTAAGTGAATAATACAAAAATACAGGAACAACATTAATCTATAACAACTATAATCATTTTATACAGATTATAATAAAAACATGAAATATCTAAGTCAATTTTCTAAAGAAATATATATGTAAAACGTATATGTAAATGTATGGCAATGTCGGAAACATTGATTACGTGAACTCGAGTAATCGATGTACATAGGTAAGTGTGTGTGTGAGTGAGAGAGATAAGTGACTGATGTTTACAAGCTACAGATTGATGTCGGAAACTGTAGTGAAGTTTGTATTCATGTGCAGTGTGTAGGGACGGTTGGTATGGTAACGACTGTCAACAGACTTGTGGTCGTTGTGCCGGTGGTTCTGTCTGTAACAAGGTGACCGGCAGCTGCACGTCCTGCCAGACAGGCTTCCAGTCACCCTTGTGTAAAGGTCAGTACACTTTTATACTTAACATTCAAGAAATATCCATTAGATTTAAGGCACTAAAGAGGAAGGATATATCAATCATTATTTCCCCATTAAGTCAATAATACAAAAATACAGGAACAACATTAATTTGTAACAACTATAACAACTATAATCATTTTATACAGATAATAATAAAAACATGAAATATCTGAGTCAATTTTCTATAGAAATATAGATGTAAAACGTATATGTAAATGTATGGCAATGTCGGAAACATTGATTACGTGAGCTCGAGTAATGGATGTACATAGGTAAGTGTGTGTGTGAGTGAGAGAGATAATTGACTGATGTTTACAAGCTACGGATTGATGTCGGAAACTCTAATGAAGTTTGTATTCATGTGCAGTGTGTAGCGACGGTTGGTATGGTAACGACTGTCAACAGACTTGTGGTCGTTGTGCCGGCGGTGCTGTCTGTGACAAGATGACCGGCAGCTGTACGTCCTGCGAGACAGGCTTCCAGTTACCGCTGTGTAAAAGTCAGTATAATTATTATTCTCTTAACATAAAAATTAATATATATATATAGGCCTTAGTAAAATAAAGGGTCAGGTAAATAATTCAAAGTTTCCCCGAAATACAAATAATAGCAAAAACATGACAGTCATAGTCAGTTAAGACTAAAACTGTTTACATCAACTCTGGTAATCGAAGGTAAGTTTTATATCAACTTCTTTAGCTATCGCATTTTGCGTATTTTCCATGTGTACAGCCAAAACATTCGTCATAAATAGTTGGTTCTTTTCAGTGGAGTAATGATATTTACTTTATGAAAAGTTGTCAATGACTTTAATAAATGTCACTCTGTGTCGACCTGTATCTTTACCAGTATTAAGAATTCAGTGAGCATTTTTTTGTTATAGCATATTATTGCTCTACGTACAGCTCCAGTCTTCTACTAAAACTAATTACATTATAAATTATATAACAGACTAGATCAAGAATATGTTGCATTCCGGCAGTGTGTGCTAAAAGGTGGTATAGAACTAATTGTACACACACCTGTGGTAAATGCGAGAGTATCTGGAGAACGGCATTTTTGCATCTTGTACAATAGAATTCTATTTGTGTACAACAATGTGTACACAGACACGCTGAGAGTAACATGATATTGCAAATTGAAGGGTGTAAAAAAGGACGAGCATTATAGGAAAGCATGTTAGGACTAATGTTCACGGAACAGGTGTGTTTTCAGTGCAGTTTAAAGGATTCGTGTAAAATTAGTAGCTTGTAAACAGGCTTTGTCAGCACTTGCCTTTATCCCGCTGTTTCCTTCTACGACCAGCATCAAACAAGTATTGAGGCTCATCAAATATCTGTCTGTCTGTCTGTCTGTCTATCTGTCTGTCTGTCTGTCTGTCTGTCTGTCTGTCTGTCTTGTGTATTATATGTTGTACGATGCTTTTCTTCCTTTTTGCAGATTGTGAGAATGGTTGGTATGGAAACAGTTGTGTTGAAACGTGTGGACATTGTGAGGGAGGTAACTCTACCTGTGACAAGATAAACGGAAGTTGTCCTTTCTGTGGTGGAGCATTCCAACCTCCTCTGTGTAAAGACAGTGAGTAGACACACATACCTTTTACAGACAACTTTATGCAAGTACAGTAAACAGCCGTACACCTTAGCCAGACACTTTGTAAACACAGTAAGTGGACACTCATTCATTTAAGACAGTACACAGTGAAAACGTGTTTGACTATAGCAATAAAAAGTGAACAAAAATGCACAAAATTAGATCGCGAACACACACACACACACAGTTTCCAAATTTAAATGTGAAGCATGTAGATGTGCCGCATAGTGGCAGGTAGTGCCATACTCTTCTAAGTCTGCAATTCAAGAGGACACCTTTATATTATATTAAACGTTATTCAGTATTTGATGTGAGTGTCCTGTATACACTCCTCACACAGGCCCTGAAGACTGCAGTCCTAAAGCACAATAAATAATGAAAATTAAACAAGTTTAGACTATCCTTTGACCATCAAAGCAAATGTTTGCAGATTTTTTACCTGATCACAAAAGTATTAGTCCATGATTGGAACACAGTAGTTGCATTTTATGTGTTTGTTACTTCTACTGTTTGATATCACTGTTGTTACAGAAAGTACTAAGAGAACCACACAACAGCGCAATTCTTTACAAACTTCATGGAAGGTCTTGTTCCCCAAGAAAAAATTATTAAAAACATTTTATTTTATTTTTTACTTGAAATGATGGCTTGACCCAATGTTTCGTTCATGACCCAACACTGCAAACTTTCTTTCGAGATCGTAACGACAACGAAAACTGTACCACCGTGTCTCCAATGTTGACGACCAAAAACTTTATAAATAGTAATGGAACGAAATCTTTTTCAGATCTTTCTTCGAAGCCCCTGATAACAACTTTAAACCCTTCATCTTCAGTTCAAGCTACTGTCACTGACTACTCTTCATTTGTGTCTACAGGTTTGTTGAAGTAGTCTATAGCTGTATTTATCTCTCCTTATCCTTTTACTTCTTCTTTGATATTTCTGTACTGTTTCCTTTTCTCTGCAAGCCACATATTATCAATTTACTTGCTTCTGTTATTTAAACATTTGATGTATTTTGATTGAAAATCTTTATTTAGAAATGCTTTACTGTTCTTTGTTTTTTATGTCTTTAAGTATTTATAATATACTTATAAAGTATGAGATGTGTTTTTTATAGTTTATTAACGTATGTAACATATTTTCAAATGGTTATCCACTGTCCATATATTTACAGTTACAATGCAGATCTTAAACAAACCGATGTATTTTTATTTCAAAACCTTATTTGAGATCGTTAGAGCTAACATAAATTAGTTATGAGAAAAAAATCTTTAAAGTAACTTTGAAATCTCACAAATTAATATCTTTCTGTGGAAATAAAGTAATGTAGAAACATATGTTTAGAAAGTAACCTTTAATTTTGTCTGTGAAGCGGGGATGTCATGTGTCAATGACAAAGAGACTGTCAGTGTGGCAGGTCCTGTGGCTGGCGCTGCTGTCGGCTCTGGTGTCGTCCTTTTTATTGTTGGCGCCATCTTTGGTTGGTAAGTTGATAAATTCGAAACATCGAGATTCTTTTATCTCTCTCTCTCTCTCTCTCCCTCCTATCTCTTTATTTTCTTTACCGTTTCTCTCTTTCTTTCTCTCTCTCTCTCGCTCGTTTATTCTGCCGTTATTTCTTTCACTTTCTCTCTCTTTCTCTCTTGTCTCTTACTATCATTTTTTTCTCTATTTTCTTGCTTTTTGTGTCTGTTTTGCAGAAATAGTTTTCTATGTTTCTTTCTCTTGTTTTTTTATTTCCCTTCTCTTTCGTTCTCTCTCCTCTGTTTTTCTCTTTCTCTCATTTTTTTTTCTCTGTACATTTCTCTTCCTATTTCACCCTCCTCGCTTGTGCGCGTGTGGTTTTGATGATGCCTCGTATAAGTTCGATGGTGAAGTTTAGTCTGGATAAGTTTACCAATACTTTTAATCTTTACTACTCGGACAGTAAAGTTTCCGTGAAGCCATTATTTTAGACTAAAACTATCCATTATGGTCGACTAAAGGCAGTTATAACTTTCTTTGAGACATTTTTCTTCAAGACTCGTTCGACCATACTATAAGACTTTTTCAGTTTTTTTGTAGAATTCATTTGCTGCATTATTATTGGATACGTACTTTTGCTGAATTTCATGTATACAGAACGAACAGACTATGTTGCCAATAAACTGCTTCAGGTGGTTAAGAAAATCACGGTCTCAGCAACCGTCAGCAAGAGGTCATTCACCTTATGAAATCCCGATGACGAGTGACGCAGGTAATTAAATATTTTCTAATTGTTTCAGGGTTAGTCAGTCTGTTATTGCGCTCGCACTTTCGTTCTCCTAGTTGGAGAATTAATAATCTTTAGGTTTGTAGTATATCTTAAGGTATTAGACTGTAAAGCAAATATATTCGTTGTAAAGTCATCGAACCACATGTTAGCGCCGTCAAAGTGCAAGTCTCTCTTTACATTGCTACCACTTCTGCTATCAATTAGTAATCTTTTATGGCCAACATACAAATGCATTGCAATTTTTTCACTCGGATGCAGTATGATATTCCCGACAGGAAACCAGTTAGTTGTTTTCTGCAAAATTTTAGGTTTCCTGTGACCCTTGGTTCTTAAATGTTGCTATTATAATCTCTGTAATATAGGAATCTCCACGTCAACATCGCGCCTTGACGACAAGGTAGACACTACACCCGACTACACCAACATCGGCTACACCACCAACGTCTACGACGCACTCAAAGCCCCTGACGACAGCAACACAACAGCTTACACGTCTCTTGACTTCCACACTGATGTCCACCGATGAGAGAAACACAAATGGAGAGTCAAGAACTGGTCATCTGCAGTCATCGTGGCGATGTGACTCTGAATATGTATAAAATACCGAAAGCATAAACGTATAACACTACACACATTATTGTACCATACGACCATGCAGACAAAATGAAGGTCATGTTAGAGCATCTGCTCAACGACTTTGATAAGGCACAATTCTGGGGTAGAAAGTCACGTGATATTTTACTGTTATATCAGTGACTCTAATATTTCCATCATTAGACAAAGGGGGAGAATCAGTGGGCGCGGAGAGCCGAGTGGTTAGAGAGCTGGCGTCCAAACTGAGAGGTGAGCCAGTTTGATACCTGTGTTACGAAGCAAACCTCCACCAGTCGACCTGTTGTCTGGAGCTGGTACTTGACTCTATTGGGGGTTTGAAAGGTCAGACAATGAGGGAGAGGTTATGGGCACCGCGACCACGAAAAGCTGACCCCGAGAAAAGTGAGGTCTGTAACATCTCTCTCTAACTACTTAATGAAGACAATGGGGCGGCCTTTTCAAAGCTTTGGCAGAGAGCTAGTTCATTACCTAATCATCTTGAGGTGGATAGTTTCTTCTTCTTCGAATTTAATTATGATTTTCCTGCCCTACAGTTATTGCTGGAATATTTATCTTTTTCTTGGACTATAACCTTTCTTATCAACAACTTTCGGCTTTTTACTTTACTGTTGATCTTCTCCACCTACTGCCGTAAAGGTCAAGCTTTGTTGACTTATCTGTGACAAAGTGAAGCTGATGAAATGTGTCGCGTGTCGCTTGCTGGTGGTTGAGGTGCGTGGGGGGGGGGGGGGGCAGGGGCTAAATAGGGGTGCCCGGAGTTATCTCCGCTTGGGGAAGTGCGGGTGCGTCGCGGGTTTCTCGGCTGAGTCTCGATGATGAGTGATATAAGTAATTATATTTATTCTATTTGTATTAACAAGTTTATATTCAGGGCTAGTCAGCCAGCTATTGAGCCTGCACTTTCATTCTCGAAACTGGAGAATTAAAAAAATTTCGGTCTGTGGTAGAACAAGATAGACTGTAAGTTAATATACTCGCTGTAAACCTAACGAAACAAAGTTCAGAGCTTTCAATATTCCTGTTTCACTTTATATTGCTATAATTATTATAATCAGTAACTTAAATTATTTATTGACCAGCATAAAAATGCATTGCCAAAGTTTTCTCAGATGCAGAATGGAGATGAATAAGTGAAAGAGTTCAGAGTCAGAGTTAGTGTTTTTTGTGCAAAAATCTTAGGTGTGTTATGTCATTTGGTTCTTAACATTTGTTATACACTTTATTTTTTATAAAGTTTCTTTTAATGTTGCCTAGGTATACCACATTTGACCATACAGACAATATGAAGTGAAAGTTTCATGTGGTCAATGACTTATAATGCTCTATTCTCGGGTAGAAAGTGATGAGATATTTAAATGTTATAACAGACAAGTTCTTAACATAAGACGAATAGTGAGAATTATGGGAGCGCAGATATCGGAGTAGAGTTTTGTTAGTCTGAACTGAGAGGTGTCTGTTTGATAACCCGTGTACCGCAGTCGCCCCAGGTGACTTCTATGGGTACTGAGTCCTTAAAGGGTTGTGGAAGGTAACAACGAGAGAGAGGAACTGTCCCCGAGAAAGGTGAGGTCTCTAACACCTCTCTACCTAACGACATAAAAATGTCAGCAACACGGAGTGCCAGTGAGGACTTCTTGACATTCCTTCTGTGTTACCGCCATGTTAGGAACTCTTTCTCGGTAAATAGTCAGCGGTGAGCGCAGTAACCCTCTTATTTAATTGTCACCTTTCAAATTGTCTCCTCTTCCCTTTTAGAAGAAAAGCCTATTGAGTTTTATGTTTGACCATGCAACATGTGCTATCGTGTTTTTAAATTACACTGAATGTTAACTAAATGTTATCTTCATTTATTCATTTATATGCCCCTATATTACAGTAGCGGTTACAATGTTTCTTTCGAGAAGACACTTGTTAGCTATACTTCATTCTTTTCTTACATTTCTTCCAGAGTTTAAAGATACTTGTTTACCTCTAATCCTCCACCCCCTGACAGTGCGAAATCGTTTTTGGGTGGAAGCACTATTTCCTTCCAAATACAATAACAACTTGTACAAACAGGTGCTTCTAGCATTTTCTAATATTAATGCTTATTATTGTATGCGTAATATGTATTTCCTCCACTTCTGAACTTCAAGACCTTGTTACCAAGCTGTTACAAATAGTGCTGAGGATTGTTTTCGAAAAGCCATTGCTGGGACAAGCTTACTATGTCGCACATTTCACAGTCGCATGTGATATATGATAACCTTTGACACCACTACAAGTATTACCTGTGTCTCTATCATTTACACTGCCGCTGGCAGAGGTCATGTGAGTCAGGCACCAAGTAAATACAATCTTTGAGAGGGGTTTTCCCCGTCTTCCACAAGACCTTGTTTAACGTGCTTGTTTATTGTTTACTTTACGTATTTACTAAAGCACTGTAAACCTCACGCTGGTCTTATATTTACTGAAGTCATGGGTAGCTTCATAAAGCATTACAAATTAAGGTAAACTCAGAACAGGACTTGAAACATTCTTCTTAGCCTCTTCTATAAACTACCTTTTGTAATTACCATTCTAATTTTATTGGTGTTTATTGGTGACCTATAAAGGTGACCTCTCTGACGGCACTGACAACTGTATTTATACATTACAAAGTGAACTACATTTGATTACCTTCCTTCTCCTTTGCTTTACTTCTCTTATCACCTGCATTGAAACTTTAACCTCTGGTTACATACACTTCCGATACAAATGATTAGATTTTAAGTTTGTCTCTTGCTGGCAGCAATTTGTTGAAAATTATCCATAATAGCTTTGAACCAAACGAACCAAACACACCATGTAGGAGTAGCATTGAAAACTCTTATCACTGTCCTTCATATTTCGGTTTGTTCACTCTCAAAACTAACCTGCCAATTTCTTTTAATATATTGTTATCTTCTTCTATTTACTTTGACCTAGAAAAATAAGTTTGTCCTATGAAGACAATATTTTCAACGTGTTGGCCCTCACATTACCACGATGTCACCTCATGTTAGATAAATGTTTGATGCGATAACATTGCTTCCTTGTGAGCTGAAGGTCTATTATTTTCATTCTGAAGTCTGTTTATACACATGTAGACAACAGTTTGTTCGTTGATCACCCTTGTTCAACACGTTTTTCTTCACCCGAGACTTTCCGCCAAACGCATTTCTATGAGCGCACACACACGATCACACATTCACATACACACACACGTGTTCGAGGATTTAAATATATCAGTCAGAATCTCACAGCTATCATTATCATTGTGTATTATCATTAGTTTTAGAGCTCAATGTTTAGGGAAAATGTTTCCAGTACCCGAATGTAAATTAGAGAACAAAGGTTACACGATGTAAAGGAATCAAGACAACTGGAGTATACAGAATAAAATTATATTGCGATCTGAGCTGTGTGTCGTTTATTCAGTTAATTTTTACAGTTGTGAATATATTAATCTGTCCATTCATTGATTTTTCAGCACACATTTCAACTTGTTCCTCAGATTTACTGAACCTTAAGCGTTCTGTCAACACACACACCATAGCCTTAAAAGATTACAAGTGTCAGATGTAATCTCGCAACCGCAGTGTGTGATTTTTACAGAGATATTCCCAGGTAACAAATCTGTATATTCGATAACAAATGTTTATCGTTGCTAAGGGTCTCATAGGAAGGGAAATTACGATAGGTCAGGGACAAGGAAGTAACAAGATGAGAGACAGGGGAACATGGCGGACTGTAGGTGTGTGCAGGTGTTTATGTTCTGTGTCTTTACACAAATATTCCTTCTGTGTGTTGCCCAGAACACACACATGAGTGAGTACATTTCCCTGGAGTATTTCCTCAACTTTGTTGTTTATGTTTAATAAACTTACTTAAATGTAAGCAAACATTTCTGTCAGTACTCTTAGTCTTCACAACACATGACAGCTTCTCAGATATCAATGTGTTGATACGAGTAATGTGTAGTTGAACTTGCAATCTTGCTGGTTATTGTGTTATTCGTGTTAAACCATAAGGGTACCAGGCTGACCCATAAAATATTATCTGCAAAAGAAATAGCATTTTACAGTGTACGTGGATATTCGATGCTTTCTGTGTACATTCAGTGTAAGGTATGTCAGTAGTGTAGTGACTGAGTTGTTAGTGACAACAAAGTTTAACTTAAGGATAGACTGATATATCAGTAAAGTTTAGTACAAAACAGCCGTGTTCAAAAGTCTGCTTAAAATTAATCTCATAATACTCCTAATCCATTTTCACAAGCAGCGTTTCTGAAGCAGCTTGTCTTCTTTACTACTTCTCAGGGCTTCTGCTAAGGCTAAATTCTTTGGGATCCCACGGACACCTTCTTCAGATTTTTAAGGGGTCCCTGTTCTTCGCCCAAATTTGAAGGGGACCCCATTGGCGGAAATTGGAGGGGTCCTCCGAACTTTTAATGCGTACTGTACGCAATTTTTTGCGTAAGCAGAAGCCCTGGACTTCTTATTTCACCGTCAAGATAATATCTTACTACATCTATGTTTAGAAAATGTGGCACAAAACAAACCATGTGGCACAAGCTCCCTGTACAGTACCTCTAACAACTGCTCAGCAGCATTAAATGGAAACACAAACACTAATTACCAAGAAAATCCACCCAACTGTATCCACACCGCGGAGAACGACACGTCACCTTTCTGGTGGGTGGACCTGGGAGAGAAGGTCACCATCACCATGATCACGATCTACGGACGGACATACTGTAAGATCAGTGTTAATGCAATTTCATATTATACACATTGGTATTAGCAAAGTTTATTATTTGATGGATTTTATTTTTATGTTTTAAAATATTATACAGACTATTTCACAGCCCAAATCGGTGTTGTCTCGTGTTACATTTCATGGTTCACTGCCCTTGACTTCTTTTTTCAACAGCTGTTTGTTTTCATTATTTATACTCCCCTTCTTCTTCCCCTCATCTCCATCATCATCGTTACCTTCTTCATTCTCTAGTATCTTCACCATCATTGACATTTTAAATGTTACCTGACAGGACTTGCTAATAAACATTCTAGATTTTATTACTGTTAAAACATTTTAAAATTATTTTTTAATGTTTTACAATCAACAGCATGATGTGGGAGTCTGTATTTAAGATGTAGTTCAATATCTAACTAGCTATACTCCATGTGTGTTTCTGTTTGCAGCAGACTTGTTTTCTTTACAATTATTTTATGATTACAGTTCTAGATAGAATGCGTTGTGTTAACGTATTTGTCGATGGAGCTCTCGTCAAAAGATTCACAGATGTGAGTGGTTGGACCAATGATAAATACACCATCCCAGTGCTTCGTGGTGGGCGAGTGGTTAAAATAACGAAAGACTGTGACAGCAAGGGACGTACGATAAACATCTGTGAGGTACAGGTGTGGGGTATGTAAGTCTCTGTATGTACATAAAGTCAAGCATTTTTCCAAATTCTTTTTCTAGATGTGTATTTGAAGGGTCGTTTATTACAGGCTATGATATTCATGTCTTTATGCTTCTGGGAGTGGGAGGATGAGTACATAACTTAATTAAATGTCTTTTCCCCTTTTCTTTTCACCATCTAATAAACAAACCTGTTAGCCATTCGACATCTGTGGCTCGACCACCTTCGCTGTGCTGGCTGTTTAGTCTCATGTCACCCTCTGTGACAGTGTTTGTATTTGTGTGTGTGAGAGCTCACGCAGGTAACGTCCCTTTCTATGTGATGTTATGTGTCTGTCCAAACTTCTAGCACCATGACTATATCACAAACAAGAAGAAACTAAACGGGGCGGAGGAGGGGGGAATAAATGAAGAGACAAGTAAAAGTAAATAAATACACATGAACAGTAATTAATCACTGACGCACATTTAGAGTATAAACTACTTCACAAATATATATTTTACTTTAAGCGGTCAATGTCATAATAAAGTAATTCTAACACTGCAAGCCGGGAATTCTGTGGTTGTAGCTACAGGTGTACACAACTTTTCTTCTCTTCCTGAATGTCGGTCTCGCCTGCTCCTTCCGTTAAAATCCTCTCTTTAAAAACTAGTTCTTTTAGGACTGAATCGCTTCCTCGTGATCTGTCGGCTGTCGATATCCTGACCTCCCGTACATAATAATCACTAGCAAAAGTATGTCAATCTTCCTCCCGTAATGTAAAGGCTCTAGATTCTAGCCAGGGTGCATTGTGACTATTTATAGGGTCAGTAAAAATTATGTTATCACCTAAACAGTAGAAAACCATTTATTTACAAACCTTAAATCATATGTGCAGGATGATTCAGAGCGCTCCCTCGTGTTCAACACAGAAAATCCAGAGAACAACAGTAACATTTCCAGCCCTAACACATATTTCTCGAGTAATAGATGATACCACAGTCCGTTTTACTCTTAACATAATTTTGACTAAACTTGTATTTCACGCCATTATATTCCAATTGACAGTATGTTTTGACAGTTTTTCAATAGTGGGGATTGCATACACATCATGTGTTACTCATATCAAGCAATATGAGTATTAACACTAAAAAATGGATCACAGCTTGCTTTCATTGGTCTGATAAACAATGCAAACTAAATAAATGGTTGAAAATGATCTTAATGTTTTATTTGTAAATATAAATCATTTTTCTCTTTTCAGAATGCTTTGATGGTTGGTATGGAACCGACTGCTCACAGACCTGTGGAAACTGTATCACTAGTTCTGATTGTAACAAGACGACAGGCAGGTGTACATCGTGTAAAACAGGATTCGGTCTACCATACTGTACAGGTAAATGGTTTAAGGTATTTGGTCGCGTGCATTGGACTGCACTATACTACCTACACATCAACACACACATAGGTTCATTTTTATTTTTAATGTTCATAAAGAATAAAAATTATAACCATTAGGGTTATTAGCATAATAAACAAATTAAATTGTTTTATGTTGTTCGGAAAATGTTTACAGTTAAATAGATAATGAAATTATTCCACTACATCTTCAGTGTCAAACAGTCTAGGAAACCTTTTTTCTAAAGAATCTCCTTTTGTCTAAATTTGTTCAGTGTTCTATATTATGGCGATAGTCATGAAGAGGAGATATTTAATAGGACTCTAGTTTTAAAAAAGATACTTTTGAACACTATATAGCTTGAGTATATTTAAGTCGAGTTCTCTCAACCAACTCTAGATATACTGGACCTGGAGAAACCTATTTTCTTCCGTCTGTCTGTTTGTCAAGTGTCTTAGGTGCTATGTGACTTCTCTCTTCCTTCTTGCAGATTGTGAGAACGGTTGGTATGGACACAATTGTGTTGAAAGGTGTGGACATTGTGTGGGAGGTAACTCTACCTGTGACAAGATAAACGGAAGTTGTCTCTCCTGTGACGGGGCTTTCAAACCACCTCTGTGTAAAGACAGTGAGTAGACACTCATACCTTTTTAAACACTCCCCCACACGTAGTGTCTCGGCACTTGCCGTGTCTCTCTTGGAAGTGAAGATCTGGCCGGCCACAGTTTAAATCCTCTTCCGCCGTTCTTGTTCCACAATCTCATAAAAAATCCCGATTAGTCATTCAACAGGTGGACAGCCACCCTCACTGTGCGGGCTGTTAGCCTCATGTCACCCTCTGTGACAGTGGTTAACGTTCAGATGAGGCTGTAAATGAGAACCGTCATCGTTTTTTTCCCCCGATAAAGACATGTCCTTGTAAGAAAAGGAATTATAAAGTTTACTGAAAGATGGTCAACTGGTGTCAAACCAAGTGGACAATATCCCATTGATTGATCTTTGTTTGCAATATAAATAAATGCATTGGAAAAAAAAACGGAAAAAGTACGTCTAACTTTTCAGACAACCCACTCTAAATAAAACTACCCTTTGAATGATGGCAGGAAGCAACAGCTAACTGCAGTATATCACAAAGATGATGGATCGAAACAAGAGAAAACAAATCTACTATGCTGTTAATACGCTCACCTGATATGTTCATGCTTTTCTGATTTATCCATTTTCCACTTAGGTCAAGATCTTGCATAGTTGTCGGGACTGTAAGTTATAACAAGACTTAAGTATTTCTCTTTTCTTTTGTGTAAATTTAGTAACATTTTAACAGGATTCGTCAGCCACTGCGTTTATCCAGCTGTTCCCATCTAGCAGCAAACAAGTATAACTGCTCGTCTAACAGGTGTCAAAGTCTGTCTGTCTGTCTGTCTGTCTGTCTGTCTGTCTGTCTGTCTGTCTGTCTGTCTGTCTGTCTGTCTGTCTGTCTGTCTGTCTGTCTTGTGTATTAAGTGTTATGTGATGCTTGTCTACCTACCTGCAGATTGTGACAAAGGTTGGTATGGACACAATTGTGTTGAAACGTGTGGACATTGCATGGGAGACAACTCTACCTGTGACAAGATAAACGGAAGTTGTCCCTCTTGTGACGGGGCATTCACACCACCTCTGTGTAAAGACTGTGAGTAGACACTCATACCTTTTAAACTCTTCTAATAATAGTAGGAAGCAACAACTAACTGCAATATCTCAAAACAAAACAAAATTGTTAGCAGAGAGAAATCAGAAGAACCTAAGATAGGAAAAGGAGTTGGTTTTTTATTTTAAGAAAACCTGTTAATTAGTATAACTCTAAGAAATCATACAGAACAATAATGACAATGACATTCTGACGCACAAAGACGATAATTAACAAATCAAGACAAAACAGATAACTGAGCCACAGACAAACATGACATACTTTTATTCGTGTTTTTTATGATAATAAATAATAAAACTTCTAGGCATTCGGGTGTTGAGTAAAGTGAAATGATAAATTGTTTTTTACGTTGATCAGCAAATGTTTATAGTTGAATAGATTATGACAACAATCACCCCCTATATCTTCAAATATGTCACAGAGTCTAGAAAGCCTTTCGTTTAAAGGGATTTCTTCTGTCTTGCAGATTGTGAGAAAGGCTGGTATGGAAACAATTGTGTTGAAACGTGTGGACATTGTGTGGGAGGTAACTCTAGCTGTGACAGGATAAACGGAAGTTGTCCCTGCTGCGATGGGGCATTCACACCACCTCTGTGTAAAGACAGTGAGTAGTGCGTATAGTGTGCAGCATGAGGCTCTTATACTATTATTTATACCCTTCGTGTAGTTGTTTTTTAGTACAGATCACGAAGTCTGAGTGGATTTTCCTCAGTAACCATCGAGCTTTGAACCAATCTTCTGTTGATGACTTAACACTGGGAACTTCCTTTAGAGATCGTAACGACAATGAAAACTTTCATCACCGTGTCTCCTATGTTGACGGCAAAAAACTGATAAATAATAATGGAACGAAATTTTTTCAGATCTTTCCTCGAAGTCCTCCATGACGACTTCAAGCACTTCATCTTCGATTCAAGGTATTGTTACTGAATTCTCTTCATTTTCGTCCACATTTTTGTGGATGTAGCCATAGCTGTATTTGTATTTTCTATCTTCTTCGTATTTTCTATTTCTGTTCCCTTTTTTTGCCTGCAGACTCTTAACTTTTGAATTTTTCTGTTATTTAAAGATTTGCTTTCTTTGTTAAAAAATAATCTTTATTTTAGTAAAAATAGACGGTTTTTTAGTCTTATGTCATGTATTTTATGTATTTGTCTTTTATGTACTTAAGATGTCTTTACAATATATTTAGAAAATGTGTCTGTTATACATTAATTATGTATTCTTCAAAGGGGTTCTCTAAAGAGAAATGACTTATTTACAGCTACGATGCACATCATACACAAACCGATGTATTTTTATTTCAAAAACTAATTTGAGATCGTTAGAGTTAACCTGGATGCGAGAATTAATCTTAAAAGTAACTTTGAAATTTGATTGTCTCAAATTCATATCTTTCTGGGTAAATAAAGACATAAGGAAACTATTTTCCTCTCATAAAGTAACCTTTAATTTTGTCTGTGAAGCGGGGATGTCATATGACAATGACAAAGAGACTGTCAGTGTGGCAGGTCCTGTGGCTGGCGCTGCTGTCGGCTGTACTGTCGTCTTTTTTATTGTTGGCTCCATCTTTGGCTGGTAACATAGCGATTCTTTGTCTCTCTTCTATCTTTTCTATTGTCTTTTTATTGTCTCACTTTTCTCGAAATATTTGTGTTTCTTTTTCTTATTTTTTATATTTCCTTTCTCTCTAGTGTTTCGTTATTCTCACTCTTTTTCTCTTTCTCTCATTTTTCTCTTAACAGTTCTCTTCCTATTTCCCCCTCCTTTTTAGCGCGTGTGTGGTTTTGATTATTCTTTGCTTACGTTCGATGATGATCCTTAGTCTGGACAAGTTCATCGACACTTTTACTTTTTACTACTCAGACAGTACAAATTAGCCCTGCAGCTATTATTTTAGACTAAAACTAAACTATATTGTGACCTGATCAACCAAACGCAGTTATAAATTTCTTTCATGAAACATTTTTTCCTGAAGCCTCATTCTCCCATCCGATAACATGGTGTTTTGTTTTTCAGATTATTATTATTATTATTATTATTATTATTATTATTATTATTGTTGTTGTTGTTGTTGTTGTTGTTGTTATTGTTATTGTTGTTATTATTATTATTATTATTATTAATTGCTTCAGGTGGTTAAGAAAATCGCGGTCTCAGCAGCCATCTGCAAATGGCTGTTCACCTTATGAAATCCCGATAATGAGTGACTCAGGTAATTATATTTATTTTAATTGTGAGCACTCGAGTTTACTGCCAAGATTAGCCAGTCTCTCTTTATGTAGTTTGATATTCTCGAAATAAATAAGTGAAAGTAGTTCAGAGTTAATGCTTTTGTGAAAAAAATCTTTATGACCTTTGATTCTTGAAGCTTGTTTACAATGTTAAGCTGTTTCATACAGGAACCTCCAGGTCAACATCACGCCCGGACGACAAGGTAGACAAAACACCCGACTACACCAACATCGGCTACACCACCGACATTTACGATGCACTTAAAGCCCCTGATGACAACAACACAACAGCTTACACGTCTCTGGACTTCCACAAACACACTGATGTCCACCGATGAGAGAAACACAAATGGAGAGACAAGAACTAGTCATCTGCAGTCATTTGTCCAGATATGGCGCAGTGACTCCGTCTACATTTCGCAATGCCTAACCAAAAGAGTCAAATTTTAACACGACATACACTTTATTATTTACAACTATTTTATAGCAAGTTTTTAAAAAAAAGATCATTGGACGATCATTTTAAAGAATGGCCTGAGAATTATTTCATCCCCTCTAATCCTCTTGAGGTGGATAGTTCTTTTACATTTTAGATTTTTTTCCGGCGGTCGTTTGTTTATAATTTTAGTGCTTCACACTTCTTGTGGCAATCGTTATCCTCATGTTTGACATTTTATTGCCAATAACATTTTTTATAAACGAGGTTCGGCTTTCGAATCGATTACCGATCCTCACCTACGTCCGTATCGACCAAATGTTTTGACTTATCTGTGATAAATTAATAATGATGATGATGATGATGATGATGATGCCCTGTTTTAAAAAAAAAGCACTTTAAGCCTTCCTTTTATGGTGGTGTAAAGCGCTAAATAAACTCTTTGTTGTTGTCATTATTATTATTATTATTATTATTAAATAGTATTTAATTTTATGACCTAAATGTGGGATTTTCTTTAGCAGATTAGCACGCTCAGATGCCAAGACTATTTTTCACCTGTACCACCCATGCTCGACTCATTTTCTGTCATTATCAATGACTTTACAAGTTATATTTTAACAATATTTCTAAAATGTGAGCGTAGATCGCCTTAACTTGACGGTGAGGGGAATGGATGCGCTTTTATAAGTCCATGATAAATTATAACTTTGTTCTTTCGTCTCTTTCTGTAAAAACATGCAAGCTTTGTGTACATTTTGTACACACTAAGGAATTCGTAACATAACCCAAAGCCAATGGCAGTCGGATTCACACAGTCACATCCAGTAGTTCTGCTAAAACTAACTTGAATCAAAAGAATGTTTCCCTTCGTAATAATGTTGACATCACCTGACACAAAACTAACTCAAAGAACACAACAGCAAGGCTGCACTTTACTGTCATCATGTCAGCAACACGTAGGGACAGTGAGGACTACTTGACACTCCTTCCTTGTGTTATCGCCACGTTAGACACTCCTGTGTAAACAGTCAACAGTCAGCATAGTATCCCTCTTATTTTATCGTCCGCTTGCAAATTATTTCTCTTATACTTCACAAGAAGAGCTTGTCTCGTTTAATTTTTGACCGTGCATCATGTGCTAACATGTTTTTAAATTGCAATTAAGTCTAACAAATTTAAAGTAAGGTTAAGCCATTGCTTACGTATCCATAGCCGGCGTCCCCAAAACGGCTTCTATCTGGTAATACGCGTCCATCGCATAGGATGGCAGCTATGGTGTCACAGTACAATTCGCAACCCTGCGCGTAAATGAAGGAATAAATAAGGGAGAAAACACGGGAACCTTTAGGACTTGTTCCTTCAGCGATTACTTCCCTTTAAAGGGTGAAAAGGTCAACCAATCGTGTGTTACCTCGTGTAAATTCCACTCTGATGTTCGTTTACTAGGGCGCCATATTACATTCGTTGGGGGGTCACTCGATTTGACGTGGATTTGTACTCAAACAACAGAAAATGAGAAGTAAACAGTAAGTAATATTTAAATTTAATGTATATTCAAATAAAATATGATCTTGGTTGGTACTTTATGCTTGTATATATTATGTAAAAAAAAATTTCTTAATTTCTGTCTTGTTGTTACCTTCCGATACGTTTGGAAAAATCTGCCCAATTGCAGTTACTTTCTTTGATGTGAGCTTACTACAAGAAATCAGAAACCTATAATTCTTGAATTTAACACCATGCAAATGTTTTTAAGAAGCTCTTTTAAACGGCGTATCGCATATATTTGTCGTTTGTGTAGTTTAACAGATATAAATTTTTTAAAAACACGGTGAACATTTGCTTTGTAGGCATTCGGTGCTCCGTCGTCCGTGAAGCGTCTTCGCGCGGCTCTGTACCTTCTTTGCGTACCGATAAATAATATTATTAAATGCAATCAATCTGATTTTTTTTTGACAAGAACAATGTTTATATCATTTTCAAGTTTATATGCGGTTATCAAAGTGTGATTCCTGGCAGTGTAACTTGTGCTAGCATGATACATCCTGCGCAACCCGGTTTGAAATTTTTTTTAAAATTCCATGATAACAACCTAATTTTGCTTTGGATTACCTAATAAGTAACTGTTCATGGAAGGATTCAGATGTAAGCAGTTTTGTTTCACACTGTTGATCTCGTATTATTAGTTTAAATTTTTTTTCTATCTCTAACAGTTATTTTTTTATGATTTTTTGAAATTGGTGAATTTCCGTGCGTACGGGGGGATTTGAGCTCCAAAAATCGCGCCGTAAGCAATGAGTTAATTAAAGGTTATCTTAATTTATTGCTGTATCTATCCCTATCTTACAGTAGCATTTAGTGAATGTTTTGTTTCGATAAGACAGTTGCTAGTTATGCTTCATTCTTTTCTTATGTTTCTTAAGAAGCTTGAAGATAATTAAAATGGGGCGCCGGGTACTGTAGTGGTCAAAACACTCGCTTGTCACCACTACAATGAGCGGCTCAGGGTTCAGATCTCGTCTCCGGACACTTTCTGTATGTGACACATGTTTGCAGGTCTGGGTGTCGAGGGGTTTTCTTCGGGTACTCTCTCCTCCAGCTCTCTCTACCCCTATATATAGTTCGAAATCGCTGCAAGGTGGTAAAAATTTTCTACTCAATAAACGATCCAGTCAATAATTTTTATCTTCACGACCATCACACTTCCATTTTCATTGCTGAAAGATCGGTCTCCAACTTACACTTTGCAGATGACACAGATCTGTTAGCAGACACTAACAATGAACTGCAAGACCTCACCAACAGACTGACTGTTCAAAGGCTTATGATAATGAAACCAGTAATGAACCCAGCAAAGTTAGGGTCAATTGCAGGGGCAAAGCAGAGATCAATATGAACTCCTCCATCCCCCGACAGTGCGAAATCGCCTTTAGGGGGAAGCATTTTTTTCCTTCAATACACAACAACAACGTGTACATTCAAGTGTTTCTAACATTTTCTAATATTAACGCTTATCACTGTATGCAGAATATGTATTTCCTAAATTTGCAAATGTCATAATGACATGTCACCAAGCTTTTACAAATAGTGCTAAGGATTTTTTTTCGGAAAGCCATTGCTGGGACAAGCTTGCTATTTGACAGTCGAATGTGATATATGATAACCTTTGACATCACTACAAGTATTATCTGTCTCTCTATCGCTTACACGGCCACAGACAGAGGTCAGGTGAGTCAAGGCAACCAACTTCCGGTTACGTGAATAAAACCAATCGACAGCTAAACTGAGTATCACAGGAAGTGAAATACAATCTTTAAGAGGGGTTTCCTCCGTCTTCCGAACATAAAATGTAGGAGTAACATTAAAACTCTTTTCATTGTCCTTTCGGTATGACCACTTTCACAACTACAGTCCCAATTTCTTGTAAAATATTGTTATCTTCTCAACATTTACTTTGACCTAGGAAAATAAGTTTGCCCTATGATGACAATATTTTCATTTGCTTTTTTTTTCAAGCAGACTGATATTGATACAAGGATTTTCCTCTTTTTTCACTTCACAAATCACAAAAACTAGTTTCAATTTTCTTATTGCATTGACTAGCTAAAATGATTACATGCACATCCTTTAAATCAAATTTAAAGAGCAGACAAAAATTTCGGTGACGATAATTTCTAGCTGACTACATGTAACACAAACAATAGGAAAGTAGAGTTGACAATGACAAAGTATAATGTTTTTAATGTATTCGCTAATTTCATAATCAAGATCAACGTGCTGGCCCTCACATTACCAGGATGTCACCTCATGTATGATGAATGTTTGATGCAATAACATTGTTTTCTTGTGAGCTGAAAGTCTATTATTTTCATGCTAAGGTCTGTTTATACACATGTAGACAACAGTTTGTTCGTTCATAGCCCTTGTTTAGCGTTCACCCGAGATCACCGAACGCATTCCTATGAGTGCTTAGAGCTCGCTCGCACTTACATGAACTTCGATACACTTACACACAAAACACACACACACGCAGGTAAACGCGCACACTGTGGCCCATATACCTGTAATGTTTGGGGATTAAAAGGTAGAGGTCAAAATCTCACAGCTACAGTGTGTATTATTATATTAGTTTCAGTGTTCGATGTTTAGAGAAAATGTTTCCAGTACCCGAATGTAAATTAGACGCCAAAGGTTGCACGATGCTAGTCTGGTCAGTCGACTGTAGTATACGGAATAAAGTTACATTGCGATCTGAGCTGCATGTCGTTTAACCAGTGGTTTTTTAACAGTTGTGAAGAAAACTAAACCTTTCCATTCATCGCCTCTTCTGCCCACATGGCAACTTGTTCCGCAAATTTACTGAAACTTAACTCACAGGCAAACACAACCACACATACACCATAACCTTAAAAGGTTTAAAAAGTGTCAGATAAAATCTGATAACCGCAGTGTGTGGTATTTACAGACATATTGCCAGGTACCAGTCTGTACGTTTGATAAGGGGCTTGACGACAGGTCAGCGACAAGGAAGTAAGAGGATCAGTGACTGGGGAACATGGCGGACTGTAGGTGTGTGCAGGTGTTTATGTTCTGTGTCTTTACACAAATATTCATTCGGTGTCTTGCCCAGAACACACACATGAGTGAGTACATTTCCCTGCAGTATTTCAACCTTCTTGTTTATTTTTTACTTAAATGTAATCAAACATTTCTGTCAGTACTCTTAGTCTTAGACACAACACATGACAGCTTCTCAGATATGAATGTGTTGATACGTGTCATGTGTTGCTATAACTTTGCTGGTTATTGTAGTATTCATGTCAAACCTTAAAGGTACCAGGCTGACCTATAAAATATTATCTGAAAAGGAAAGAACATTTTCACCGTGTGTATACGATATACGATGCTTTATCAGGGCTTCTGCTAAGGCTAAATTCTTTGGGGTCCCAGGGACCCCTTCTTCAGATTTCTAAGGGGTCCCAGGCTAACTGTAAGGGGTCCTTTACAATGTGAAAAAAAATCAACAAATCAACTACTTTGTTCAACTGCCTTTCAGGCACACAACGCACTGTAATGTCTAGTCAGAAATGGCGAGATTTCTGTGCCATGAAGTATGTGCAAGCATCTGTGATGAGCTGATGCTCACTGTACTTGGGGTGCTCACTTTCTTTCCGTTTCTGAGACGATGATTTTAAAATTTTTTGCGTAAGCAGAAGCCCTGCTTTATGTTTACATTCAGTGTAAGGTCTGTCATTACTGTAGTCACTGAGTTGTTGGTGACAACAAAGTTTAACATACGGATAGACTGAAACATCAATACAGTTTAGTATAATACAGTCGGATTTAAGTCTTCTTAACATTAATCTCATGGTATTTCTAATCCGTCTTGGTGAGCAACTTTTCTCAAGCACTTAGTTTGTCGCAAGATATTTATTTCTTGCAACTGATAACTGTTTCAGATTATCTACACAAAAAAACAAAAAAACAAAAACAAAAAAAAAAGTAACATAACGATTTTAGCTACTGTCACATAGTCTGTCAGATGCAATATAATATTACTGTATAAGGAAATAACCAGCAACTGCTAGATACCCCTTCAAACACCATTTTGTATAAGTGAATAAAAATGAGGTAGATATACCGTTAATAAGAACTGATGTTAATTAACTGAGTGTTACTGATTATAGAGATCATACTCATGATTGCAATAATGTTTTCACAAAATTATTAATTTTAGTAAATTTGTGTTTGAACGTTTTTAATTTTTTTAAACCATATCTTTAATTTAAGTATCTTAACATAAAGCTGTAAGATTATTTAAACTCTTCTTCTTTAGTAATTTTTATTTCACTGTCATGATAATATGTTTTCTATATTTATGCTTAGAAAATGTTGCAGTAAACAAACCATGTGGCATAAGCACCATGTACAACAACAAAAACAACTGCTCAGCAGCATTAAACGGAAACACAAACACTTATTACAAAGAATTTCCACCCAACTGTATCCACACCATGGAGGACGACATGTCACCTTTCTGGTGGGTGGACCTGGGAGAGAAGGTCAGCATCACCATGATCACGATCTACGGACGGACAAACTGTGAGATCAGTGTTAATGCCATTTAACTTTATACACTTTGGTATTAGTCAGGTGTATCACTTGATGGATTTTAGTTTTTATGTTTTCAAATGTCATCCAATTTATTTCTCAGCCAAAGTAAGTGTTCTCTCGTGTTACATTTCATGTTTCACTGCCCTTAACTTTTTTTTCGACACTCGTCTGATTCCTCCTCCCCTTCTTCCTCACCTCATTGCAACAATTATCATCACCTTCTTCGTTTGCCAGTATCGTCACCTTCACTGACATTTGAAATGTTGCCTGACAGGACTCGCTAATAAAATATTCTCGTTTTTATTATTTGAAAAAAAAAACATTTTTGTTACAATGTTTTACACTCATTAGCATGATGCAGGAGTCTGTATTTAAGATGCAGTTCAATATCTATGGTTTTCGTAGAAGGAGAGGATGCACCGACCAGATATTCGCACTACGCAACATCATTGAACAGTGCACAGAGTGGCAGAGGCAGCTCTATATTAACTTCGTAGATTTCCAGAAGGCTTTTGACAGCATCCATAGAGAGAGCCTTTGGCGCATCCTGAGAGCATACGGAATACCAATGGAAATTGTACTATGATCAAAAGCTTCTATGCGAAACTTTTCATGCTGTGTGGAAACAGTGACATCTACTTTGAGGTCGGGACCGGAGTGAGACAGGGCGCGTGATGTCTTCCCTGCTCTTTAACCTTGTCATTGACTGGTAACGCGCCATACAACGGAAGATGAACCAAGGTGCATACGATGGACACTCTCCACGAACTTAGAAGATCTAGACTTTGCCGACGACCTGGCCCTGCTGTCACCACACCCACCGCAAATGCAAAGAGAAGACGACTCGCCTGCACACTTTTGCACAGCAGGTCGGACTGCACATCAGCCGGACAAAGACAGAAGTGATGACCCTGAACACCACCAATCCAACACCGATCAGCATAGAGGGAGAAAGACCTGCCGATGGTTGAAAGCTTCACCTACTTGGGAAGCGTGGTCACGCAAGATGGAAGGAGCAGGCCGCGACATCCAGAGCAGACTGAGCAAAGGCAGGGGCATCTTTTGTAGCCTACGCAACATCTGGAAGTCGACACAGTACAGCATCAATACCAAGCTGAGACTTTACCAGAGTCTGGTCATGTCCACTCTACTGTATGGCTCGGAGTGCTGGCGAAGGACTGACCGCGACCTCAACAAACTGTCAGTCTTCCACACCAAAAGCCTGCGAAGAATTCTGGGCATTCTTCTGGCCAAGGCAATCTCCAACAAAGAACTACTTGCCCAGTGCGGGCAGGAGAGTATGGCCACCATCCTGTTGAAGAGCGATGGCGCTGGATTGGTCACGTCCTCCGAGGCGGGAGCAACTCCATCATAAAAACTGCCTTACACTGGACGCCAGAAGAGAAACGCAAGCGAGGTCGGCCCAAGATCACCTGGCGCCGAACTGTGGAGGCAGACATGAAGACCCAAAACCTCAGCTGGGGTACTGTGGGGAGTCTAGCCCAGGACAGGCAAAAGTGGAGGACCTTTGTCGCTGCCCTACGTGCCGACCGGCATAACGGGAACTAACTAAACTAACTAATCAATATCTATGTAGCTACCTATACTCCATCTGTGTGTGTTTACAGCAGACTTTATCTTTACGATTATTTTATGATTACAGTTCTAGATAGAATGGCTTGTGATAACGTATCTGTCGATGGAGCTCTCGTCGAAAGATTCACAGATGTGAGTGGTTGGACCAATGATACATACACCATCCCAGTGCTTCGTGGTGGGCGAGTGGTCAACATCACTAAAGACTGCTACAGTGACGGACGTACGATAAACATCTGTGAGGTACAGGTGTGGGGTACGTAAGTCTCTGTATGTACATAAATTCAAGTGCATTTCCAAATTCTTTTTCAAGATGTGTATCCACGGGGGCCGTTTATGATATGTTACGATGACTATGTCTTTATGCTTGTGGGAGTAGGAGGATGAGTAGATAAGTGAGTAGGGTTTATGTATGTGTGTGTGTCACAGACACTCGCGTCCACGTAGACATTTTTGCTTTTATTTCTTCACAAAACAACTCTGCTTCTTTTGCAGGCCTGTATACATTTAATGATATTAACTGAATTTAACGAATGAAAATACACAATAAATGTTAAAAATACCAGTAAATATACATCCGTCAATTCTTACTCCTAAGAACTTTTATTGCGAAAGGTGTACACAACCTTTCTTCTCTTACTGAATGACGGTCTCCTTCCGTTAAAACCCTGTCTTTATAGACTAGTTCTTATAGGACTGAATGATTTGTCTTGGTTGTCGATATCGTGACCTACCGTACATAATAATTACTGTCAAAAGTACATCAGTCTTTTCCCCGTAATGTAAAGGCTCCAGATTCTAGCCAGGGTGCATTGTCACTATTTATAGGGTCAGTAAAAATTATGTTATCACTTAAACAGTCGAAACCCATTTATTTACAAACCTTACATCATATGTGCAGGATGATTCAGAGCGCTCATTCGTGTTCAACACACAAAATCCAGAGAACAACAGTAACATTTCCAGCCCTAACACATATTTCTCGAGTAATAAATGACACCACAGCCAATTATACTTTACATACTTTTGACTAAACCTGTATTTCACGCCATTATATTCTAGGTGAACAGTATTTTTTGGGAGTTTTTCATTCTGTCAGTAGTTATACTGACTGTAAATGATCTTACTTAATATTTTATTTGTAAATATAAACCATTTTGCTCTTTTCAGAATGTCTTGATGGTTGGTATGGAACCGGCTGTTCACATACCTGTGGAAACTGTATCACTAATTCTGATTGCGACAAGACGACAGGCCAGTGTACATCGTGTAAAACAGGATTCAGCTTACCAAACTGTACAGGTAAATGGTTTTTGGTAGTTTGTCCGTGCTGTGCGAGCTTTTAGCCTCTTGCCACCCTCTGTGACAGTGGTATAGCCTAAATGTTAACAACTGAACAGATAATAAAATTATTCCACTACATCTTCAGTGTCAAACAGTCTAGGAACCCTTTATTTTTCTAAATAATCTCCTTTTGTCTAAATTTCTTCAGTATTCAATATTTTTTATTAAATGGCGATAGTCATGAAGAGGAGGTATTGTTAACAGGACTCTAGTTTTTTTTAAAAAGTACTTTTCAACACTATGTAGCTTGAGTATATTTAAATCGAGTTCTCTCAGCCAACTCTGTGTATACTTGTCTAGGAAAGACCTATTTTCCTACCTGTCTGTTTGTCAAGTGTCTCAGGTGCTATATGATTCCTCTCTTCCTTCTTGCAGATTGTGAGAACGGTTGGTATGGAAACAATTGTGTTGAAACCTGTGGACATTGCATGGGAGGTAACTCTACCTGTAACAGGATAAACGGAAGTTGTCCCTCCTGTGACGGGGCATTCACACCACCTCTGTGTAAAGACAGTGAGTAGACACTCATACCTTTTAAACGCTTCGAATAATAGTAGAAAACAACAACTAACTGCAATATCTCAAAACAAAACAAAATTGTTAGCAGAGAAATCAACAGAACCTAAGATAGGAAAAAGAGCTTTTTTAAGGAAAACCTGTAAAGGAGTATAACTCTAAGAAATCTTACTGAACAATAATGACAATGACATTCTCACGTACAAAGACGATAATTCACAAGTTAAGACACAACAGATAACTGAGCCACAGACAAACATAACATACTTTTATTCTAACATTATTTAATGAGTAATCCCCTCTTAGACATTTAATTCATTCTTCCAGTACACACTAGTAAGTCGTAACTTAGTAAAGGGGGCTAATCTTGTGAAACCTTTTTATTTTTTGATGTTAATAAAGAATCAAACTTCTAGTCATTAGGGTGTTGAGTACAGTGATTTATAATAAATTAATTTTGACGTTGGTCAACAAATATTTATAGTTGAATAGATTATGACAGCAATCACCCTCTCTATCTTCAAATATATCACAGAGTCTAAAAAGACTTTCGTTTCAAGGGATTTCTTCTGTCTTGCAGATTGTGAGACAGGTTGGTATGGACACAATTGTGTTGAAACATGTGGACATTGCATGGGAGGTAACTCTACCTGTGACAAGATAAACGGAAGTTGTCCCTCTTGTGACGGGGCATTCACACCACCTCTGTGTAAAGACTGTGAGTAGACATACACATTTTGAAAGTTAAACCACGTGGTGTCTGGTAGCTGTACTTTTAATCTCATCACGGACGTGTATCCGCCTTTTCGTAATTAGGTGCGCAGAAAGAGATGCGCAGAAACGAGAAACCACCGCTACTTCCTGTTTACACTTCGCTACCATGGCCGAGTCGTTTACCCCATCTGTGTCCTGTCGAAATATGCAATGCGTACCCGATATTTCGTTCAGATATATTGAAGAATTTAGTTGCAGAAGCTCGGCAAAACGCAATCATGAGCGTGGATACAATTATTTCGCCGAGAAATATATATTCAACGTATGGGGTAAGCAGACACTTTGCAGAGTGAATGTGCAATTGTGATTCCAGCTTATTGTCTGAATGTGCCTTTGACTATGTCAGTCTCATAAATATAATTGCTAAAAATTAAATATATTCTTACATCAGAAATATATTAAAACATATACTGAAGTAAATTTTGATGAGAATTTTTTTTTTTAAGTAGTGGTAGTCAAAACGTGCATTGTATTTTACATTTGCTGTAAACTGGCGTCTATCCAGGCTTTTTTTTTTTACTTGTTTCCTGTTGTTTTATATAAGGTATTTTATTATTTGTGTCTGGTCCTGTGATGCTTTTTCTGGGTTTTTTTCTGCACAAGGACTTATCCGATTTAAAAAAAAAAATACAGTTGCACCGAATCCTCAAAACGATGGTTGTCAAGCAGCATCTCGATGCTACAGATCATACACGAAAACTGGAATTCCCCTCACACTTGAAGTTAGTGACGGTGAAAATTTTCTTCTCGCTAAAATAATTGTTAAAAGGCATAGTGAAACATAATTTCACAGGAGGGAGAAAGAGAGAGTGAAAAATAAACTTTCTTTTCCTAATGCAAAATTTTCTGAAATTTCTATGATAATGTTTTCATCAAAGAAAGCACTGTTAAATTGAAATTGTTTTATTGTGATTGTCAGGTCTCAGTCAGTGTCTGGTGGACTGCTGTCTGTCTGCCGAGACCAACGCTTATAGCCTCTTGCGAAGTTCTCCGATGTTAGTCTCGGCGAGCCTAAGCAAAGACTGTGACTAAACCGGAAGCTTTCTGCACACGAGCTTCGTTCTAGTAGTTAACTGGAAAAAAAATTGTTTGCCAGCAGACCAGTAAAACATGTTCGTAATATCAGCCTTCAAAGGACGATGACGTAGTCACACTTAAGTCTTGTCCTCGAGAGTTATGTGCTCTCCCACAAACAGTATACAAGCCCTTGGGTTCATAAGTCAAGATAGCAAAAGAGCAGACAGTGCGAGAAAAGAAAGTTTATTAGTCTTACGGCATACTGTATTATTAATGTAAATTGACAAAATGGTTGGTAATAGTGTGTATCATGAGACTCTTATACTATTATTTATATCATCTGTGTGGTTGTTGCTGCTGAGTACTGGTCACAGAGTCTGTTGGAGATTTTCCTCAGTAACCACCGATCTTTGAACCAATCTTCTGTTGATGACCTAACACTGGAAACTTCCTTTTGAGATCGTAACGACAATGAAAACTTGAACCCCCATGTCTCCTATGTTGAAGACGAAAAAGTGATAAATATTAATGGAACGAAATCTTTTCAGATCTTTCCTCGAAGTTTCCGATGACGACTTCAAACACTTCATCTTCAATTCAAGGTATTGTTGCTAAATACTCTTCATTTTCGTCCACAGATTTGTGGAAGTAGCCCAAAGCTGTATTTTTATTTTCTTTCTTCTTCATATTTTCTGTTTCTGTTTCATTTTTTCTGCCTGGGGACTCTTAACTTGAAATTTTCTGTTATTTAAAGATTTGCTTACTTTTTTAAATTTTTATTTTAGTAAAAATACACAGTTTTTATCGTTTTATGACATGTATTTCATGCATTTGTGTTTTATGTCCTTAATGTATTTACAATATATTTAGAAGATGTATTTGTTAGTCATTATTTATGTATTCTTGAAAGGGATATCCATTGTCTACAGAAAAATGACTTATTTACAGTTACGATGCAGATCATACACAAACCGATGTATTTTTATTTCAACACGTGATTTGAGATCGTTAGAGCTAACATAAATTAGTTGTGAGAAACAATCTTAAAAATAACTTTCAAATCTGATCGTCTCAAATTGGTATATTTCTGGGTAAGAAAGACATTGAGAACTTATTTTCTCTCATAAAGTAAACTTTAATTTTGTCTGTGAAGCGGGAATGTCATGTGACAATGACAAAGAGACTGTCAGTGTGGCAGGTCCTGTGGCTGGCGCTGCTGTCGGCTGTTCTGTCGTCTTTTTTATTGTTGGCGCTGTCTTTAGCTGGTAAGTTGATTTTTTTCTTTCTCTCGTTTTGGATCTGGTTTTTTTTTTTTTTTTTTTTTTTGTTGAAGGTCATGTATACATCTGTTTATTTTTTTTTTTTAAATTGCTTCAGGTGGTTAAGAAAATCACGGTCTCAGCAACCGTCAGCTACGGGCTCCTCACCTTATGAAATCCCGATAATAAGTGACTCAGGTAATTAAGTTTCTTCTGTGTCCACTTGAGTTTACAGCCAAGATTAGCCAGTCAGTTATTGTGCTTCCACTTATGTTTTCCGAACTGGAGACTTAATAATATTTAGGCTTTTGGTATAACTATCAGACTGTAAGCAAATATATTTGTTGTAAACCCATCAAAGCACAGTTTAGTCAGTTTCGCAGTATTTCTCTCATTTCTGTTATCTATTATAAAATTACCAACAAACAAATACATTGCAAAATCCTCTCTTAATGCAATCTGATATTCTCGAAATAAATAAGTCAAAGTTGTTCAGAGTTAATGCATTTGTGAAAAAATCTGTATGACCTTTCATTCTTGAAAGAATTCTTTGAAGATTGTTAACAATGTTTAGCTGTTTCATATAGGAACCGCCAGGCCAACATCTCGCCCAAACGAAAAGGTAGACACTACACCCGACTACACCAACATCGGCTACACCACCAACGTCTACGAGGCACTCAAAGCCCCTGATGACAACAACACAACACCTTACACGTCTCTTGACTTCCACACACAATCTGATGTCCACTGATGAGAGAAACACAAATGGAGAGTCCATGACTCATCATCTGCAGTCCTTTTGTCCAGATATGGTGCTGTGACTCCGTATACATTTTGCAATACCTAACCAAAAGAGTCAAATTTTAACAAGACACACACTTTATTATTTACAACTATTTTCTAACGAATTTAAAAAAAAGATCATGGTACGACCATTTTAAAGAATGGCCAGAGAATTATTTCATTCTGTAGTCCTATTGAGGTGGATAGTTCTTTTACGTTTTAGGTTTTCTTCCTGAGGTCATTTGTTTATAATATTAGTGCTCCACACTTCTTAAAGCAATCTTTATCCTCATGTTGTACTTGCTATTGCCTATGACCATTTTTATCAACTAGTTTCAGCTTTGGATTTGGCTACCGATCTTCACCTACGGCCGTAACGGACAAACATTTTGACTTATCTGTGATAAAGTAAAGCTGCTGTTGTTGTTGTTGCTGCTGATGCTGCTGCTGCTGATGATGATAATGATGATGATGATGCCCTTTTCTTTTAAAAAAAGCATTTTAAGCCTGGTTGTTATGGTGGTGTAAAGCGCTATATAAATCAACTCTTTTTTGTTGTTGTTGTTGTTGTTATTATTATTATTAAAAATAGTGGGTAAGGGATCTGTATTTATTTTTTTGACCTAAATGTGTGATTTTCTTTAGCAGGTTAACACGCTAAGATGACAAGACTATTTTTCTCCTGTATCAACCACACTTGATTCATTACTTTGACATTATCAATGAATTCACAAGTTATATTTTAACAATATTTCTAAAAAGTGAGCTGAGATGAGGCTATGATAAATTATACCTTTCTTATTTCGTCTCTTTCTGTGAAAAAAAAAATACAAACTTTGTGCACATTTTGTACATACTAAAGAATTCATAACATAAACCAAAGCCAATGGTAGTCGAATTCCCACAGTCACATCCAATACTTCTTAAGTTTACTTGAGTCAAAAGAATGTTTCCCTTCATAATAATGTTGACATCACCTGACACAAAACTGACTCAAAGAACACAACAGCAAGGCTGCACTTTACTGTCATCATGTCAGCAACACGGAGGGACAGTGAGGACTACTTGACACTCCTTCCTTGTGTTATCGCCACGTTAGGCCCTCCTGTGTAAACAGTCAGCATAGAAACCCTCTTATTTTATCGTCCGCTTGCAGTGGTTAAAATACTCGTTTGTCACCACTGCAATGAGCGGTCAGGGTTCAGATCTCGTCTATGGACACTGTATGTGACACATGTTCACAGGGCTGGGTGTCTGCGGTTTTATACGGGTATTCCTGTTTCCTCCCGCTGTCTCTGCTCATACAGTGCGAAATCGCTGCAACGTGGTAGAACTTTTCTACTCAATAAACGATTCAATCGATAATTATTATCTCCACGACCATCACACTTCCATTTCCATTTCTGGAAGATCAGTCTCAAACCTACAATTTGCAGACGACACAGATATGTTAATTGACACTAACAATGAACTGCAAGACCTCACCAACAGACTGACAGTTTAAATGCAGATAATATAATGGAAACCAGTACTGAATAGAGCAAAGTTAGGGTCAATGGCAGGGGCAAAGTAGAGATCTGTGTGAACTCCTCCATCCCACGACAGTGCGAAATCGCGTTTAAGTGGAAGCATTTTTTTTTTCCTTTCAAACACAACAACAAAGTACATTCATGTCTTTCTAGCATTTTCTAATATTAATGCTTATAACTGACTGCGTAATATGTATTTCCTAAACTTTTGAATGTGATAACACCTTGTCACCAAGCTGTTACAAATAGTGCTGAGGATTTTTTTGTGGAAAAGTTATTGCTGGGACAAGCTTACTATGTCGCACATTTCACAGTCGCATGTGATATATGATAACCTTTGACACCGCTACAAGTATTACCTGTGTGTCTCTGTCGCTTGCACGGCTCATGGCAGAGGTCAGGTGAGTCAAGGCAACCAGCTTCCGTCTTCGTGAATAAAACCAGTCGACAGCTAAACTCAGTATCATAGGAAGAAAAATAAAATCTTTAAAAGGGGTTTCCTCCGTCTTCCAAACACATTGTGTAGGAGTAACATTAAAAACGCTTATCATCGTCCTTCCTATTTCGGTATGATCACTTACGGCCCCAATTTTTTTTTTAAATATTGTTATCCTCTCAACATTTACTTTGACGTACTTCACAAATCACAGACTCTGAAGTTTCAATTTTCTTATTGCATCGACTAGTTAAAATCCTTATTTGCGAATTATTTAAATCAAATTTACCGAGCAGACAATAATTTCGGAGACGAGAATTTTCTAGCTGACTACATGTAACACAAACAAAAGGAAAGTAGAGCTGACATGGACAAAGTATAATGTGTTTAATGTATTCGCTAATTTCATAATCAAGATCAACGTGTTGGCCCTCACATCACCAGGATGTTACCTCACGTATGATGAATGTTTGATGCAATAACATCAAGTTCGCTCGCACTTGAACTTCGATACACTGACAAAACACACACACACGCAGGTAAACGCGCACACAGTGGCCCATATACCTGTAATGTTTGGGGATTAAAAGGTAAAGGTCAAAATCTCACAGCTACAGTGTGTATTATCATTAGTTTCAGTGTTCGATGCTTAGAGAAAATGTTTCCAGTACTCGAATGTAAATTATACGCCAAAGGTGACACGGTTAATGAGTCAAACCAGGTCAGACAACTGGAGCATACGGAATAAAGTTATATTACCATCTGAGTTGCATGCCGTTTAACCAGTGGTTTTTTTAACAGTTCATCGCTTCTTCTGCCCACATGGCAACTTGTTCCACAAATTCACTGAACCTTAACTCACAGTTAATGAACAGGCAAACACAACCACACACGCAACACAACAAGCACAACCACACATACCATAACCTTAAAAGGTTTAAAAAGTGTCAGATAAAATCTCATGACCGCAGTGTGTGGTATTTACAGACGTATTGCCAGGTACCAGTCTGTACATTTGATAACAAATGTTTATTTCTGCTAAGGGTCCCACTGAAGGGTGCTTTACGACATGTCAGGGACAAGGAAGTAAGAGGATCAGTGACTTGGGGATCATGGTGGACTGTAGGTGTGTGCAGGTGTTTATGTTCTGTGTGTCTACGCAAATATTCCTTCTGTGTCTTGCCCAGGACACACAGATGAGTGAGTACATTTCCTGGAGTATTTCAACATTGTTGTTTATGTTTTACTTAAATGTAATCAAACATTTCAGTCAGTACTCTTAGTCTTAGACACAACACATGACAGCTTCTCAGATATCAATGTGTTGATACGTGTCATGTGTTGCTATAACTTTGCTGGTTAATTGTAGTATTCATGTCAAACCTTAAAGGTACCAGGCTGACCTATAAAATAGTATCTGAAAAGGAAAGAACATTTTCACCGTGTGTATACGATATACGATGCTTTATGTATACATTCAGTGTAAGGTCTGTCAGTAGTGTAGTCACTGGGTTGTTAGTGACAACAAAGTTAAACATACGGATAGACAGAAACATCAATACAGTTTAATATAATACAGTCGGATTTAAGTCTGCTTAACATTAATCTCTTGGTATTTCTAATCCGTTTTGGTAAGCAACTTTTCTCAAGCCCCTTGTTTGTCGCAAGATATTTATTGCTTGCAACTGATGACTGTTTCAGATTATTAAAAAAAAGTAACATAACGATTTTAGCTACTGTGACATAGACTATGCCAGATGCAATATAATATTACTGTATAAGGAAATAACCAGCAACTGCTAGATACCCCTTCACACACCATTTTGTATAAGTGAATAAAAATGAGGTAGATATACCATTAATAAGAACTGATGTTAATTAACTGAGTGTTACTGATTATAGAGATCATACTCATGATTGCTATAATGTTAGATTAATGTTTTCACAAAATTCTTAATTTTAGTAAATTTGTGTTTGAACGTTTTTAATTTTTTTAAACCATATCTTTAATTTAAGTTTCTAAACATAAAGCTGAAAGATTATTTAAACTGTTCTTCTCTAGTAATTTTTATTTCACTGTCTTTATAATATGTTTTCTATATTTATGCCTAGAAAATGTGGCAGCAAACAAACCATGTGGCATAAGCACCGTGTACAGTACCTCTAACAACTGCTCAGCAGCAATAAATGGAAACACAACCACGTATTATCAAGAAAATCCACCCAACTGTATCCACACCGCGGTGGGCGACACGTCACCTTTCTGGTGGGTGGACCTGGGAGAGAAGGTCACCATCAACATGATCACGATCTACGGACGGACAGACCGTAAGATCAGTGTTTATGCCATTGAGCTTCACATACATTGGTATTAGTCAGGTGTATCACTTGATGGATTTGAGTTTTATGTTTTCAAATGTCATCCAAATTATTTCTCAGCCAAGGTCAGTGTTCTCTCATGTTACATTTCATGTTTCAGTGCCCTTAACATTTTTTTTCTACACTGTTTGTTGTCATTATTCATCCTCCCCTTCTTCCTCACCTCATCGCTACCATTATTATCACCTTTGTCATTTGCCAGAATCATCCCCATCATTGACATTTTAAGTGTTGCCTGACAGGACTTTTATTATTTGGAAAAAAAATTTTGTTAAAATGTTTTACACTCAAAAGCATGATGCGGGAGTCTAAATTTAAGATGCAATTCAATATCTATGTAGCTACCTATACCTCACGTGTGCGTGTTTACAGCAGACTTTTTTCTTTACAATTATTTTATGATTACAGTTATAAAGAGAATGCGGTGTGTTAACGTATCTGTCGATGGAGCTCTCGTCAAACGATTCACAGATGTGAGTGACTGGACCAATGATACATACACCATCCCAGTGCTTCGTAGTGGGCAAGTGGTCAACATCACTAGAAACTGCGACGATGACGGACCTACGATAAACATCTGTGAGGTACAGGTGTGGGGTACGTAAGTCTCTGCATGTACATAAAGGCAAGCGTGTTTCCAAATTTTTTTTTCAAGATGTGTAAGCACGGGGTAGTTCATTAAATGTTACAATGATTTTGCCTTTATGCTTGTGGAAGTAGGAGGATGAGTAGATACGTGAGTGGGGTTTATGTATGTGCGCGCGTGTGCGTGTCACAGACACTTGCGTCCGCGTAGACATTTTTGCTTTTATTTCTTCCCAAAACAACTGTTCTTCTTTTGGAGGCATGTATACATTTAATGATATTAACTGAATTTAACGAATAAAAATACACAATAAATGTTACAAATATCAGTAAATAAACATCCGTCAATCCTTAAGAGATTTAATTGTAAACTCAGTCCTCAAAAAATTTTTATTTATTAGTTAATGATGAAACATAAGAATAATAAAGTTAAGAGTACGATACAACACTGCTTTCACTGATGACTAATTGGATGATACTCTTAATTTTAGTCACTGGGTATTGTTCTACTGTACTAACAGTCACTGGGGATTAATGTTTAAGTACACAAATATATATCTTGAACACACACACACACACACACACACACACACACACACACACACACACACACACACACACACACACACACACACACACACACACACACACACACACACACACAAATTATCTTAATCCACAGAAACAAACAAAACATCACGACGCCTCTACTCGAGGACATACGTTATACACTAAATGTCGCTGCCTCTGAGACTAGCGACAACAACATACACCAGGACAAAATCAAACAACTCCAACTAACTTACGAAACCACAATAATTTTTTTTTAAAACTCTTCTAGTACTGTATGGCATTATCAGGCCCATACACTCAGGGCCCATTTCCTGTAGACTGCGTTTTTCTAGGCAGACTCAGCATCCACTCCCCTATACCAGGTGACCATCCACTCGCCTCGTCTCTCTGGTAAATGAAACGATGGCCGGCGACAGTTAATTAAATGAGATCTTTTCCCCTTTTCTTTTCACCATCTAATAAACAAACCTGTTAGCCATTCCACATCTGTGGCTCGACCACCTTCGCTGTGCTGGCTGTTTAGTCTCATGTCACCCTCTATGACAGTGTTTGTATTTGTGTGTGTGTTGTAAGTGAGCTCACGCAGGTGACATGCGAAGAGGAAATTGAGAGGAGAACCTTGTGAAAGGTGTACCAACGTGACATCGTACACTGTTTCGGCGCTCGTTGATCGCATGTGAAAATCGTAGAGGAAAACTAATTAAATGATGGGTTTTACAGGCAGAAGTTTACAGCCTAGTTTTTTCTTGTCAATATCTACTGAAAACTGAAAAAAGAAAACCGTTCAGGATGGTCTTTAAGTCTCAGAACTTGCACCCTCACTTTATAATTCACTTACACATGTGGAGAGAGGTATGCAAATAAACTTTAGTAATTTAATTTTAATCTTTCCCAGTAAACTACAACATTTTGAGTTGCCTAAGTATCACTTTGACAGCCATGTTGAAGGAAAATATGTAAAGTATATAATACTGATTGCATTAGTGGATTGTTTCTGTTATAAAGCTTCGTCTTACTCTTTACAGAATGTGTTGACGGTTGGTATGGAATCAATTGCTCACAGAACTGTGGAAACTGTATCACTAGTTCTGATTGCAACAAGACGACAGGCAGGTGTACATCATGTAAAACAGGATTCAGTCTACCAAACTGCACAGGTAAATGTTTTCAGGTATTTGGGCGCGTGTTCATCAGACTGCACTATACGACTTACACACACTTATGCACAAAGTTTTTTTTTAATTTTTTAATATTAAGAATAAAATTACAGGCATTAGTTAGGCTGTTGAGTAAAGTAAAATGATAATTTCTTGCGTTGGTCGGCAAATTTTTACAGTTAAATGAGAATGAAATTTATCCCATGTATCATCAGTGTCAAAGAGTCTGAGAAGCCTTTCATTTATAGGAATCTTTTTTTTTTTTTAAATATACTTTGAACATGATTTAGCTTGACTACATTGCTTTTAGGTCTAGTTCTACCAGCCACTCTGGGTAAACTGGAGAGACCTTTTTTTCCTACCTGTCTGTCTGTTAGTCAAGTGTATTAAGTGCTATGTGTCTCCTCTCCTCCTTCTTGCAGATTGTGAGGACGGATGGTATGGAAACAATTGTGTTGAAACGTGTGGACATTGTGAGGGAGGTAACTCTACCTGTGACAAGATAAACGGAAGTTGTCCCTCCTGTGACGGGGCATTCAAACCACCTCTGTGTAAAGTCAGTGAGTAGACGCTCATACCTCACAGCTTTATGTAATTACGCTAGACAGTGGGATAACTGGCTATGAGAAGTGGATTGTTTACAACATGATGCACAAACGGTCTTGGTCCCGATGTGAGGATTTGTCTCAAAGGGTAGCGAAAGTACAGAGTCCTCAGAAAAGGGTATGTTGTCCATTTGAAAAATTTAGAAAAATACGTCAAGACTTTTGAGAAAACCCAATTTATGTAAAAGTTACATTTCAAATGATAGCAGGAGGCAGTGACAAACTACAAAAAGTCCCAAAGATAATGGATAAACAGCCGGAGAAAATAGTTGACAGAAAAATTACAAAGAAACCAAGAAAGCAAACATGATTTTTAGAGAAACAAGTATAACTCTAAAAACATAATATAGAACAATTATGGAAAACTCACATACTCATGCTCGAGGGAGATAATTCACAAGTCAAGATATGTCATACATAAAACGAACATAACATCCTTTTATACTGAGACTTTTTAATGAGAAAGTTTATAATAATTTAACTATTTCTAGTTTATACTATACGTAGTAACTTTCCAAACCAAGCTCCTCTAGTAAGGGTTATTTTTATTTAGGTTTGTAAGGATTTGTCTACATTTGTTCAGTGTCCTAAATTTTCATAAAGGGAAATAATCACGAGGAGGAAGTAGCTTAAATAGGATTCAAGTGAAAAGTTACTTTTGAACATAGCATAGCTTGAGTATATTTGTATTGTCTAGTTTTCACAGCCAACCCTGGATAAATTGGTCCGGGAAGAACCTGTCTATTTTTCTCTTACACCAATCACTTATGCTTTTCTGATTTATTCATATTCCACAGAAGATCTTGCATGGTTTCTGGACTGTAATGATATAAATTACAACCAGACTTAAATATTTCTCTTCTCTTTGGTGTAAATTTAGAAGCAGTTTAACAGGCTTTGTCAGTAGCTGAGTTTATCCGGCTGTTTATTCTACGACCAGATACCAACAAATATAACGGCTCGTCAAGGTCTGTCTGTCTGTCTGTCTGTCTGTCTGTCTGTCTGTCTGTCTGTCTGTCTGTCTGTCTGTCTGTCTGTCTGTCTGTCTGTCTGTCTGTCTGTCTGTCTGTCTGTCTTGTGTGTTATGTTTTATGCGATGATTTTCTTTTTTCGTGCAGATTGTGACAAAGGTTGGTATGGACACAATTGTGTTGAAACGTGTGGACATTGTATGGGAGGTAACTCTAGCTGTGACAATATAAACGGAAGTTGTCCCTCCTGTGACGGGGCATTCAAACCACCTCTGTGTAAAGACAGTGAGTACACATACCTCACAGCTTTATGAAAGTGCACTAGACAGTCGGATAACTGGTTATGAGAAATGGATTGTTTACAACATGATGCACAAATGGTCTTGGTCCCGATGTGAGGATTTGTCTCAAAGGGGAGCGAAAGCAGAGATTCCTCAGAAAAGGGTGTGCTGTCATTGTAGTGGGATTTTCAAGATGCCACGAATTTTAGAGCTCCTATCAAAGAATCAATCACTCGAATTCAAGTATGTACTGTCGGCAATTGGCCGATTGTTTGAACGAAACCATCATACAGAACATTGAATACTAATCGTAAAGGAGTCGTGTTCCGTTACGACAAAGTGAGACCACACACAAGTTTGATCACACATTAATATGTATTGGAGCTTGCATGAGATGTGTTGCCACACCCACCATACTCACCTGACCTTGCTCTGTCAGACTTCGACTTGGTTCGCTCTCGTCAGAACTCTTTGTGTTGTATAATGTTTAGATGAGGTTGTAAATGAGCTCCTTCATCAGTTTTTCTCCAATAAAGACAGGTCCTTGTAACAACGGATATTATGAAGTTTTTTGAAAGGTGGTAAAGGTGGTAAACAAAGCGGACACTATCTCATTTATTGATCTTTGTCCCTCATATAAAAAAATCCATTTGAAAAATTTAGAAAAGTGCGTCAAGGCTTTTGAGAAAACCCAATTTATGTAAAAGTTACATTTCAAATGATAGCAGGAGGCAAAGACAAACTACAAAAAGTCCCAAAGATAATGGATAAACAGCCGGAGAAAATAGTTGACAGAAAAATTACAAAGAAACCGAGAAAGCAAAGATGATTTTTAGAGAAAACAAGTATAACTCTAAAAACATAATATAGAACAATTATGGAAAACTCACATACTCATGCTCGAGGGTGATAATTCCCAAGTCAAGACATGTCATACATAAAACGAACATAACATCCTTTTATACTGAGATTTTTTAATGACAAAGTTTAGCTTAATTATTTCTAGTTTATTCTATACGTAGTAACTTTGCAAACCTAGTTCCTCTAGTAAGGGTTATTTTTAGTTAGGTTTGTAAGGATTTGTCTACATTTGTTCAGTGTCCTAAATTTTCATAAAGGGAAATAATCACGAGGAAGAAGTAGCTTAAATAGGATTCAAGTGAAAAGTTACTTTTGAACATAGCATAGCTTGAGTATATTTGTATTGTCTAGTTTTCAAAGCCAAACCTTGATATACTGGCCCTGGAGGAACCTGTCTATTTTTCTCTTACACCAATCACTTAATATATTTATTCTTTTCTGATTTATTCCTATTCCACAGGCCAAGATCTTGCATGGTTTCTGGACTGTAATGATATAAATTACAACCAGACTTAAATATTTCTCTTCTCTTTTGTGTAAATTTAGAAGCAGTTTAACAGGCTTTGTCAGTAGCTGCGTTTATCCGGCTGTTTATTCTACGACCAAATACCAACAAATATAACGGCTCGTCAAGGTGCATGTGTGTGTCTGTCTGTCTGTCTGTCTGTCTGTCTGTCTGTCTGTCTGTCTGTCTGTCTGTCTGTCTGTCTGTCTGTCTGTCTGTCTGTCTTGTGTTTTATGCGATGATTTTCTTTTTTCGTGCAGATTGTGACAAAGGTTGGTATGGACACAATTGTGTTGAAAGGTGCGGACATTGTGTGGGAGGTAACTCTACCTGTGACAATATAAACGGAAGTTGTCTCTCTTGTGACGGGGCATTCAAACCACCTCTGTGTAAAGACAGTAAGTAGACACTTAAACCACAGAGCTTTATATAAGTATAGTAGTCAGTCGTGCTCTTTTCACACTCTGTGTAAAGACAGTGAGTAGACACTCATGCATTTCAAACAGTACAAACTGAACTCGTGTGTAACCATAGCAATGAAAGTAAAGCCAGACCATAGATCACAAAATGCGAACACGCACATACACACTCACATGAAACCTATGCTTCAAATAATGCTAGGAAGCAGCAATGAACTGTGATATGCGACAAAGATGATGTATCAAAGAAAAAAAACTTATTAGAAAAATATTTAAAAACTTAAAGGTGAAGTCAGGCTGTAGATAACAAATGGAAGCAAAAGTGCACACTAAGTTGATATGTCATTTGACAGGTGACAGCTCTAGCTTTATTCTTAAAAAATGTGAGCGATTTAGTAGAGTTTGGGATATTTTATAAGTTGAAGATGGAAGATTTTCTTGTGTATTTTCGCCATATTTTACTGTTTGACTTCTGTAGCTGAAAGAACGCGCATCAAGCTTGTGAACGGTTGCGAATGTTTACGGTAGCAATGCTCTACTAGTCTACTAGAATGCCAGGGCCAATGATGGTCCCGATATTCCGTGCTGGTCATTTCAATCTCAAGGAAGCTTGTCAGTCATCGAAGCTCACCGAGGTTGATGACGTCATAATAAAAGCATTCGATGAGACCAACTCACGTGACACGACACAAGAAATTGCAGAAACATTGAACATTGATCATTAAAGCGTTTACAATCACTTCATTAAGCTGGACTACATAAGCAGCCTCGTTATTTTTGTTCATCGTGATCTTGAAGAAGTTCATTTGACGGCGCGTATAAACATCTATGAGATGCTCATTAAACGTGAGGAAATGGATCCTCTTTCTTAAGTCCGAAAAGTTGTTGTAAGAAGTGTGTTGCTTACAACAATGTTATGCACAAACGGTCTTGATACCAACGTGACGATGTGCTTCAAATGATTTTGCAAGAATACATTCCTCAGAAAGAGTGTCTCATTGTGGCGGGGTTTTAAAGGTGTGTTTTGTAGACCTCCTGCCAAGCAAACTAACAATCAAATCGAAATTGTACTGTCGGCAATTGACCAGTTTGAACGACTTTATGTGATAATTTTCTTTTTTCTTGCAGATTGTAAGAACGGTTGGTATGGAAACAATTGTGCTGAAACGTGTGGACATTGTATGGGAGGTAACTCTACCTGTGACAATATAAACGGAAGTTGTCTCTCCTGTGACGGGCCATTCAAACCACCTCTGTGTAAAGACAGTGAGTAGACACTTAAACCTCAGAGTTATATGTCAGTACAGTAGACAGTCGTGCACTTTCAGACTGTAAAGACAGTAAGTGGACACTCAGACCTTTTAAGCAGAGCCTAATGTTAAGTAGGATAAACAATCGTGCTCTTTAGCCAGACCTCTGTGTAAAGACAGAAAGGGAACATTCACATTTTTAAGACAGTACAAACTAAGGTCATGTATACCAATAGCAATGAAAGTGAAGTAAGACCAAAGGTCATAAATGCGAGAAAAATGCTCAGTTTTATATAAATATCACGCCTACGCCGAATAATTGTAGGAAGCAACAATGAACTGCAATATCTCAAAACAAGATAAAATTGTTAGCAGAGTAAATAAAAAAGGACCTGGGAAAGGTAAAGGAGATTTCTTTTAAAGAAAACATGTAGATGATAATAACTCTAAGAAATTATACAGAACAATAAGGATACTCACTTGCTTATGCTAGAGAGCGATTATTCACAAGTCAAGACACAACAGATAACTGTGTCACGGACAAACATCATAACCTTTTATTCTGAGATTTACAATAAACAATATTTACATATCCATTTAGCTGTTTCTTCTGGTTTACACGTCTAATTATAACTTAGCAAAGCAAGCTAATCCAGCTAATCTAGTAAGACTTATTTGTATTTCTTGAATTAATGAAGATTAAAACGTCTAGGCATTAGGGTGTTGAGTATTTTGAACTGATAAATTGTTTTACGTTGATCAGCAAATTTTTACTTGAACAGAAAATGAAATTCACTCCTATATCTTCACATATGTCACAGAAAGGCTTTCGTTTCTAGGGATTTCTTCCTTCTTGCAGGTTGTGAGAAAGGTTGGTATGGAGACAATTGTGTTGAAACGTGTGGACATTGTATGGGAGGTAACTCTAGCTGTGACAGGATAAACGGAAGTTGTCCCTCCTGTGACGGGGCATTCAAACCACCTCTGTGTAAAGACAGTGAGTAGACATTTAAACCTCAGAGCTTTGTATAAGCACAGTAGACATTCGTGCACTTTTCACTACCTAAATCACATTTACCATGATGAGTTCTTTTCTCGTTATGAAGTACAAGAACCGATCTTACTTTGAATAAATTCACTCACTCACTCTAAAGACTTCAAATGTATGGATAGGTCCTGGGCGTCTCCTTTTGAAGCCTAAAAGCTAAATTACTGGAACTCGAAATGTGATACCGTCTTAGTATCTGTGATCCCCTGACACTTCATGTTTTCCTTTTTCTAAGAAATTGTTTTTCTTGCATTGCTTTAGCCCTTTGATGAAGGAGTAGATGTCAAGCTATTTATGTTCCATGTTTGTTTTATATCATGCAGATGGTTGTCTGGTAACTTGAGCAAGTTTTATTATCGGGTTTGTCCAGTAGTTTTAGATTAGAGACACACACACACACTAACTCACAGACAACAGACACACGGGCCGTCGCTGTTAGCTCAGTGATCATGCGAAGAGCCTCAACCAATTAAACAGATAAAATGTTTGTACACAGAATGTGATGCTGGACACTACGGTAAGAACTGCTCATTGTGTGGACATTGTCGTCAAGACACCACGTGTGATCCTGATAACGGCACCTGCCTTGATGGCTGTTCAGAGGGATTCAAACCTGGTCTTTGTACTGGTTAGTTCGACATCACTCTGACATTTAAAAATAAATTGAAAGAAGCTTATCTTTATTTGTAAATTAAAATGTTGTTATGCACTAAAACGGAGAGAAAATTATACCTTAAAGCTCTAAACGTTCCTTTTGTATGACACCATCGTTACATAGAGTTACATTCGATGAGTTCCTAAGCAATAAACTGTTAGTCAAATAATGACAAATTATTGTACACAGTGATTAATGAAAGCCGTAATGTGTGTACACAGAATGTGATGCTAGATTTTACGGTGAGAACTGCGATCAGACGTGTGGACATTGTCTTGTCAACACCACCTGTGATCCTGTTAACGGTACCTGCCCTTCAGGATGTTCAGATGGCTACAGAGGAAATCTTTGTACCGGTGAGTTGATAGAAACTGAATAAAACTTGTCACGGTGAGTTCCACACAGCTAATGGTGAGGAGAAAAGTCGTCGTTTCGGGTTGATGGCTAACAAAAGTGTTTACACACATGGATTTACCCAATACTGTATATATAGTATATATACTATCCCGGAATATCCCTTCGCCAGCGGGCAGGCCGGTCAGAGACAGGAGGCGGGCCGGATCTGGCCCGCGGGCCGCCCCTTGCCCAGGTCTGAGAAAGAATATGCTACTGGTTAAAGAGATGTCTGTATGTATTGCTTGTCTGTTGAGCAGAGTAATGTCTGTTGTGGTATAGGGCGAATATATATATAAGATAGTAATTACATGAAATCACAAGGGTATGGGTAAATATGAATATGTATGTGAATTAAACTTTTGCGTATTTATTTATTGTATCTGATGCTATAGGAACCATATCCTTTGGAATAAGTAACATGCTTGTGTATATTTAGATGGTGGTGCACATACTATGCTATTCAGCAGGTAATATTTCAACTACCTATAGATGTGTGTATGTATATATGGATGAACATTCCTTTATATGCAACTTTTAATGTCCCTTTGGTAAGAGAATATGCCTGACGACCATATAATACTTATGTTCAAAAAACACAGAGTAATTCATGTTTTTGACGAGATGTATTATGCTTACAAATGTTCACATAGAGGCGATGACATCAAGTTCCAACAAAGTCCCTGTCGGTGCAATCGTTGGCCCTGTGTTGGCGGTAATTGTTGCTGCAGTCGTTGTAGTGATCGTCTTTATGTGGTTAAGGTAAAGAAACTTTTCCGAAAATCTTACGAATATACAAGTGTGTTTAATTTATAGTATACGTGTGGAGAATTGACATACATCTGCCAAATTTAGTTATGCAGAGAATATTAGAAATGATTTTGTAGGTATTTACTATTAGAAGCGGCTGCGTTTTTATTTGTATCTCTCAAAAGGCGGAGACAAAGAGAGGGAGGACTACCTGGACTACTAAGAAGGAAAAAAGAGAGCCCACAACATGAAGTTACATTCTCAGAAACAATGACAAATGTCAGTGAAAGGAGAGGTAAGATAAAATAAAACTGGAACAAATGAGTTTCTCAGATGGCACGACATCGTAACGGTGATAATTTAATTATTTTACCCCGTCCTTCTTTTCTTATAAACGTAACTCTCACCATAAACCATTAACCTATACTTTAAATCTTATTACATTGAATCCTGCCTGAAATAAGTTGTCAACATAGTGTAGCAACATGGCGTCGTGCCATCCCAGAAGCGCTTTGGAACCCTTTGTTGATAAATAAAATACATGTAAAGGTAAGACAAAATTAAGATTTAATGACTTGGTCTTACTCGTCTAAGGTATTAAATAACCTGTGTGCAGTATTATTTTGGCCGTTGCACCGAATAGATAAATTCAGTCTCTTCATTTATGTTATCGTACACCCATTGACCTTTTACTATATGGCTGCTGGTCAATCATTTAACAAATAAAAATATGAAGATTCAAAGTGCGTCTTTTTATGAGTAAATGATGACAAACGTTTGACATAATTGCAAAATGCCACAATTTCCTTTTACTTACTTATTGCCACTATTTATATTCACTTTATTTTTAATATAATAAGTTAAATGACTCCCTGTGAACGAAGATAAGTATGTATTGCGTATGTTGACAGGAAACAAGCCAATAGTACCCGTCAAGCCACAGACGTACCCCAAAGCAGGGGACAGACAGGAGGTCAGCGACCCCCACATCTACGGCAACTTGCGTGAAGATGCCCCGACCAATAGTCAGTTGACCTCTGAAAACACAAAGTCTGATGATAAAAATGCTACCACCCGTAAACCGTTGGCAATAAAAGCAGAAAACAAACAGATATATGAGAATGTCGACATTAAGACAAGTCTTTCAGAAAAATCCGGTGACAGTCAACCCAAAAAGCCTTCGACAAAACCAAATAAGGAGGATATAGAGGTTACAGACCCTACAGACGAGGACGAGGGGAACATCTACAACACAGAGGACATCTACGCCTCCTACCGCTCACTGGGGCCCTCGTCAATACTCGATGATCTCCAGAAGTCCTTGTTGTCCAGCCTGGCATCAGGAAAGCTAGGGATGGAATTTGCGGTAATTTTCTCTGTAAAATCTGCTTGAATATCAGTCAACAAGCTTTTACTAATATTTATGGCAAGAACATGGTGGTAAGCCAAAATAATGTACATGAAAAAGCACACCAATCGTTTTATCCCTTGTGTAATAATTAACTTCCTCGGTTTTAAAAAAGCTGCTGTATTATTGTATTATTTGCTATCAAATTAGAGAAATAGTACCTTATTTCCGTTTTCCAGGTGTAAATCTGTGCACGCTCACCTGTAGTTTTCGTTTCAGGATTTCCGCAAAGACATGCAGCATCCTCACGAAATTGGTTTGAAGTCTGAGAACCGAAACAAGAATCGCTTCAAGGCACTGTGTGCTTGTGAGTGACTTAATTGATTTCTTATTTCTGCTTTTCTAGAATGGTGTTTTTACACGAAAAATAACCATTATCCATTACTTGTCATACCCTACGAACCACCAAAGGTAAACATTTATAGACATTTAAACAAATAGCACTTCTTTGCTGTGGAAATTTCATATATAAAAAATATGACAAATTCTAAAATTTAAAAAAAACTAAGGTTAATAAAAACAGCACAAACATAAATTCAAAAATTTTATTATTTTTAATTTCTGTCTTAGACGATCATTCTCGCGTTGTTCTTCGGCGACCAAAAGGAGACACCAACACGGATTACATCAACGCGAGTTACATTAAGGCAAGTAAATATATTGCGACCTAAAAACCCCACAAAAATTGCAAAACCTACTATAATGCTATTGAATTTTTTTTATATTTGTGCTATGAACTATGTAATGTAATAAAAAATAAATTTCAGGGATGCAGCCGAGAAAAAGCATACATCGCCACACAAGGTGAGTATATTTTCAAATTAAATAATTTTCATCTGGGAAACAAACGAAAGGTAAAGCTTTTTCATTCTTCAAGGATCTAGACTACTCAGAAAAATTATGCTTCTGTAGATTGCTATTTTGATAATGACAAGCCCTCCACCCTGAAATAACTGAAACTTTACGAATGATTTTAGATTACAGATTGTATTTTTGTGTTTTGCTATCATGCACCACTCTCCTTATCCTTGTCTCGTAACTATCTCCTCCTTTTATATCTTTAAAGTAACAGCACACTTCCCGTCTTCTAAATGCCCATGACGTCAATAAAGTTGCTCATTTGTCAATTTATCAAGATATTATATTTTCACTATTCCAAGTCCATGAAAGTTCTAAAAATATGTACAGAATATTTCGCTGTCAGTGCCGACTTGACACCAGGGATATAACTACCAAATATTAATAACCATTCATTTATATTTATTGTTCTGTATGTGTCTCTGCTATTAATGCTAAGAAAGTATTGTTCCGTTGACTACTTTAATTTGTGACATTCAGGTCCTCGCTCCAACACGGTGGATGACCTGTGGTGGATGGTGTGGCAAGAGAACGCCACGCAGATCGTGATGTTGACTAAACTTATAGAGGGCGGCAAGGTGAGAAATTATTGTCCTTTTCTTTAATTGCGATCAGCTGACAATTCCTCTTTACGTAAACCGTTTCAGTTAGGTCTTGTTCATTTCCTACATGGACATTTTTCATAACACCTTATTTCAGTATCAGCCGTTGTAAAATATTAACAGTAACATTGATTAACTATTCGATTGATTGTTTATCTGAATAATTTATTCATTATTATCAACGCAAGAAAAAAAGTGAATTCTGATTCCCTGCGTTACAAACTTCTCGCCAATGATTCAACACTATATACAGTTGTTTGATTGCTAAACATGCAGGACAAGTGTGAAGAGTACTGGCCATCAGTCGGCACCACAAAGACATATGGTCACGTGACAGTGACAGCCCTGAAAGCAGACACCAGGGCAGACTTCGTCGTCCGCCATTTTGTGGTTCAGAGCAAAAAGGTATCTATGAAAACAGATTTTGAGTGTTCTGTTAACATTTTTCTTCACCATGTCAAGTGTCTATGCTGTTCTTGAATATGTCTACACAGAAAGATGGAAAAGAAACTGATAGACAGAAAAACAGGCAGAGCAATACATATAAAATGGACACAACCATGCATCATGTCGGTATCTCAGATACTCCAATAAATTTCATGCCATGTCTTCGGGAGCGGTGCTAAGTGATAGTATCTTATAGTGTCCTAAATGTCAAATCTTGTAGGGCGGTGACCAGCGGACGGTATCTCAGTATCACTACCTGGTGTGGCCTGACCACGGGGTGCCGTCCACCTACTCGCTGGTCAGCTTCTGGCGCTACGTCAAGGCACGTGCACAGGGGGCCATACCTGTCGTACACTGCAGGTAAGATAAGCCTGTTTTAAAAACTCACTTTCTGGAGTCGGTTATATTAACCACTACAGGCAGTACAGAGCACTCTCATAAAAGTGTAGAAGATTTATTATCTGTGAAAATGTACAGATGGACAGGCTTCTGCTTCGGTTCTTCCATGTGAAGATATAAAACTGGTCTTCCAGAAGGACTATAATTGTCTCATGCTAGTATTTATGGCATAATGTATAACGCGAAATTTTCTCTACGTGTGATATGTGGGCATACCTGTGTGCACGTGCACACTTATAGCATGCGATCAAAGCTAAGAGAGTAAATCCAGATAGAAAATCTTGATGTCAACATCAGCGGGCGAAGACTTCCCACAATGAAAGTACCGGCCAGGACCAAGGCTGACTACCGGCTGTGGTTCACTTGGAGAGGAGTTGGACACTACACAGTGTACAATGTTTACGTCACAGATGTACGCCGCAGATAACATGAGGATCAGTGGAAGCCCGGATCAACAACGACCGCGCAGGGTCCAGCGTATGGACACCAAGAAGTGTAAACTGCAACAACAGTAGAAATCAAACGGAGATAGGGAACATCCATTGGCACGTGGAACGCACGCACGTTACACCAGTGCTGCTTCGTTAAAATTGTCAGCTGAAATTTGCGCATCTAAATTGCTTCTTTTTTGTTTGTTGTTTGTTTTTTTAATAATCTTAATCTAATACAAAATTTAACTTCGATCTTAATCTAGCGCTGGTGTTGGACGCACAGGCACATACATCGCCTTAGACATCGCCGCCGACTTGAGGTCACGTGGACGGAACGTTAACGTCAAGGAGATCGTCAGTAGACTACGTGAAGACAGAACACTCATGGTCCAGACTGAAGTAAAGTGTCCCATGTGCTATTTTATAAACTTTTATTAATTTTATCGATAAGGAATAGACTCTACAGCTGATAAGAGAATAGATGCTACTGAACGTTTCATACAAAAGTATAAAGCGTCTGTGAGTTTATTGTACATTATTGTCGTATTCTGAACTATTGGCAGGAACAGTACAAGTTCCTTCATGAAGTCATTCTTGAAGAACATACCAGCCATGGCACCAGGATGACCTTTGATCAGTTTGACATTGTGTTTCCCAGCAACATCGATGCCCACAACCCAAGGATTAACATGGAATTTAAGGCAAGTAAACATTTTTTGAGTCCTTTATTGCAAATTTTATTCGGTGGCAACACTCTATCTCGAAAGTGAGCACATAGGGATTGATATTAGCTTTGATGTTTTCATGTCCCACACATAAATACCTTACAAAGCCTTAAAATTAATTTGCAGCTTTTGGAAGAATTGGGACGGTTTGTTCCAAAACCAAGACATCAAATCGCTGAGTCAGAAGAGAATAGGCTTAAAAACCGCAACAAAGAATCACTGCCAGGTGAAAAACTCTTTTGTTTTTGTTATGTAACATTGGTGATGTCCGCTTATTTTAGTTGCTGCTCTTTAGAAATGTACCTGGTATAAATGACTGCAATTTTATTCATATTGCATGTTAGAATAAAGTCTGTCAAAATATAAAATAGCATGATCATGTTGATCATGTTTTAATCGAGTACAACCCTTGTAAACTTGCAGACGACAGCCATCTGGTGTACCTCATGGACCGCGTGCCTGGGAGAAATCAGTACATCAACGCCGTACATATGTCGGTGTGTGGTAGACCAAAGTCTTTGCTCGTCTGGAAAACTAAAACTACTTTAATAAAATCTTTAATAAATCTTAAAAATGAGATGATTTTTAGTATTGTGACTCTGGACTTGCATTGAGCAATGTTGGCTGATTATTGCTATTTACAGAAATCTGAAAACAGCAACCGAAAAAAATGTAAGATCATGTTCTTTTCTGTCATCCTAACGACTGTGTTATCTCCGCTTACGCTCAGTCGTTCAGGAAAGTACAGGGACTGATCCTGACCCAGCTGCCGCTGTCGGACACCGTGGTGGACATGTGGCGTCTGGTTGACGGATGGGACGTCAACACCATTGTTTCTCTCGGACACAGAAACCAGAGTCAATCAGTCAAGGTCTTAGTCTGTTTCCAGCTGTTTAGCATTTGTACTTTAAAACATGGCATGATTCAGTCAAAATATATACTTTTGGCAACCAGTAGTGATATTTTAAAGAAATGTTTCCAGCATATTGAGTTTCTATGGCTTCAGTAATTAGCATACTAATAATGCTTAAAAATTAAATAGGTATCTCCCAATGTGTCTATGTCTCAATATTTCTATTCTCTTAACGCCATTGTTTCAACAGTTTTTATCTTACAATCCGTTTTCTTTTTTAAATAAATCTTTAACTAACTGGTTTTATTTCTATTTATTAGCGTTACCGTTTGATTTTTATCAGAACTACTGCCACTACTGGCCTGAGACTGAAAAAGAAGTGCTGAAAACGGGACAACACACCATCAAGCTAACTTCTACCTCTGCACTTGGAGATCATCTTACCTGCTACAACCTGTCTCTCATGACCAAGGTTTCTCTTTAAGAACTCATTTCCTAGTTCTGATATATTTTTCTAACCATTTCTTTTTTCTCACCTGCAGAAATCTTCAAAAAATTACAACATTGCTACATCTGCTTTGTGTTCAGTTTTGTTCATATGAATGGTTATTAATGTAGAATAGTTGGCTTTAATTGTCGTACAGAATTAAAAATGATTATTTATTATAATTGTCACTTGACATGGATCATTGTATTTTTTTAGTGCTCTTGAAACAATCTTTTGTTGCAATTCACATTCATAACTCCTTTTACTCTTCAACCTCTTTACATTATATAACAATATTTTTTTATTTATTGGTATGAAGAGATAAGACTGAAATGGGTTTTTTTGTTCATAAAGACATCCACACCAAGAGAGGTCCGAGTTCTGTACTATGATGACTGGGCAGGCGTCGTCCCAGGCAACAGCTCTGACATTCTTCACCTGATGGACACGCTGGAATCATGGCACATTGAAGAGAACACCTCACCTGTAGTCGTGCAGTGCAAGTCAGTTTTGTCTGATTTCTCTGAATGAAATGGATGATCGTTTGATATCAATAATTAGATAAATCTAAGCATCATTTCAAACTACTATACACTATCTTAATAGTTAAAGTTTTATGTAGTGAATAGGATTTTTTTGTCTTTACTCCAAACACTTTAATTTCAGAGACTGTACTCTACGTTATATTGTGGGGGAAATATGGTTTGAGATATCTATAACACTTTTCAGCTTCCCAAAAGCACTTTAATGTGATTTTTCTTCATTTCAGTGATGGTATGACAAGAAGTGGCATGTTCTGTGTACTGTATGAAGTCATCAACGGGGCCAGACATGACCAGGAGATAGATGTCTACCTGTCTGTGCGGCACGTTCAAAACGTCAGACCAAAAGCCGTTACTACGGAGGTAGAGTCTCTTCAGTCACATCGAATTGTTTACATAGATTCTATATATTGAAGTAGAAGGCTTCTAATGAATTAACTGTTTCTTTGACCTATGCTTTGTTTGGATTTATGCTTAATAACTGTTCAGAATGCTTTATCGGAAGTGTTTTCTTCCACATGATCAGAATACTTTTATTTAGTGTCTCTCTTTGTTTCAACAGGCTCAGTACCGTTACTGCTACCAGGTCGCACAAGAGTGCAAGCGCCAAGAAAAGTATTTCATCAGAACACGTGACCAGTCAGCGGTTTCTTACTTCAAGAGACCTGACGTATCCTGGAATTAAAATCTCTGAAGAAATGAAGATGCAGATGTGTAGAATGATGCTTACAGCTTTTTATATATTCTCCTTACAAACTCTTTATTATCACATTGTGTAAAATTAAGTGGGACTTCAACTTCTTGTTATTTTTTTATTTATTTATTTTCTTTTTGTTCGATATCAACTCGCGATATTTGCCAGCACTCCCGACATGCGTGCCTTTATGATTGGAAGTTCTAGTTCCAAATAAGCTCTACTTTTTTTACTTTTGATAATAAAACTATTTCTCATTATCTCATCTATTTCTCGCCTTTGCAAGAGTAAAATACGGCTAACAAACTGGATTCAAAATATTTATTAAAATGACACTAGCTTGAAGTGAGATACTGTACAAAAAATGATTATCTGCATTTGGCAGAAATGTTTTAATTTTAAGTTAATATTTATTCCGTGTCGCAGAACAGGGGAGATGGGAGAGGAGGAGTGCTTGCCTATTCTTGCTTTCCTCACCTCAACACTCAACACAGTCGTGGGTACAGACAGAACTTTTAATCTGGCGCCGGTTGATGTGTGAAACACGCACAATCCGTTATCTTCTTCGTGGTGTACAGCTTCTACCTCTCTACTCTCTGTTTGACCTCTATCCTTTGGTTGGTTGGTTTATATACTAGGAAAGTGCTTCCACCTTAGAGTGATTTCACACTACGTGGGGGAGGGGATGGATAGAAGAGCATTCCGAAGTACCCCCAGAGGAATAGCCCAGCCTTGCAGACAGGTGTCACATACAATGATACAGAGTGTCCCGAGACGAGATCTGAACCCTGAGTTTCTCACTGCAGTGGTGACAAGCGAGTGTTTTATACACTACTCTACCCTCTCCCTCCTCTTATTACTCCTACCCCCAAATCCTCTCGAAGGTACCATGACTACCTTCCACTGTTACCATGCGGCCAACACGCGTCTCCCTCTCTTCAGGGGCACAGGTCACAGGGCACAGGGTCACCGGACAACTACAACCTTGACTATAGTAACAGCCTCCGTTTGTCTCGTGCCCCGTCCAACCCGCACTACCGTAAACTTTATTTGCATATTTTATATTCCTGCTTTCAATTATTGCCTGTTCCTGATTTCCACTTTTGGTGTTTTAATTGTTGATGGGTATGAACGTTTTATATTTGATGAATTTTGCTATTTTCACGCTAAATTTTGTACATTTTTTTAACACAAACAGGCTAAAGAGACACCATTAGTTATCATTTATGCATATTTTAAATCTTTGTTGCAAAGTTCCAGTTGTATGTGATATCCGTTTTCAATTATTTAAATGCATAATTTACTTAATTGTGTCTACTCAGATATATGTTTCCGTTGAACATTTTGTATTAATTCTTATCTTATCATTTATTTATCAATGCAAATTTTTTGCTTAAGCCTGTGGATACCGTCAGTAAAACGCCTCGGCAATTAGCGTGCAAAAACTATTGTTGAGTTGTTTTTTCTGAAAGCCCATCGAGTGCACAAGCTCACGATATGATAACATGATAAACCCAATGACACTCCTGCAGTGATACCTGTCACTCTATCGGTTTCACGACCGTTGGGTCAGGTGAGTCAAAAGCAATAGCTTTCCGCCTAGTGAATAGTGGAGAGCTAACTGCTTCACACAGGAAGGGAAAAAACGATCTTCTCCAGGGATTTCCTCCGGTTTTTCTTTCAGCCTTGTTCAGCGTTCTGCTTTGTTGTTTAGCTTCCTTGTTTACTCAAGCAGAACAGCTTGTGAACATTGCGCTGCTCTCATATTTGCCGTGCAGCTCAAGACAGCCAAGGAATACAAAACTTAAAACTGTCCTCTTTGAACCCCCGCTACAAACGACCTTTTGCAATTTATAGGCCACTTGTACACCTGTACTTTCATGGACGAGTCTAGTTCAACTGATGAAAACACACAGCCCGCACAGACATTATGACCACAAAAAAAGTGAAGTCCAACGATTTGGGCAGTGAATGAGTTAAAAGCAACATCCAATTTTTTGACGAGTTAACTAGAATTCCCAGCGGGACATGCTTCAATGATTTCATTTTATCTGGTGACCATTAAACGCCTTTCCTCTGCCGGCACTGTCCATTTTTTATAGATTACGAAGAGAACTACTTTATAATCTTCCTTCTCTTTTGTCTCAATAATGTCTGTTTTCGCCTGTTGTCACGACTAGGAAGTTTGCTCATTCTTATACAGAACAAAAATTAATCTTAGTTCACAATCAAGGTACTACTTTTAAAACATGATTTCTGAGGACAAAATTTCCCCAGGCGTGTTCACCTTCACAAACTAGAAGACTGACGAATGTTTAAAGCAGTTAAGCCGTGCTTTGATCTGAACTTAAGCGCCATCTATTCGTACACATGTAAACAAGACAGTTCACTTATTCATCGTCCATTTACATGACCAGAGGCGGCGTTAGGACCACGCGGGGCCTGGGGCCGACCATCCGCGCGGGGCCGGGGTCATGGAGTACGTGTATCAATATCCCTATTGATATGATGCTGGAAGCACTGATTTATATACAGTTAGATAGGCTGGATCAATTTCGCGAAAAAACACACGAATTTAGTGTTTTAATTGTTCGTAACCGTTTGTGACGGTAGCAGTTTTTTCTTAAAGCTAAATAATATGGTGACGACAACTTCATAAACTGCTTGTTGTTATTGTCGGGCTTAATGTGAAGACATGGGTTCAATAATTTGCTTAATTAGAACTTAGAAGTGTTTTCTGAATGTCATTTTTTGTCACAACATGTTTACCACAGCTAGCAATAAGTCATAAAGATGACCTCGGGTAAGGTGACCAGACGTTTCGGGGGCGAAAGCGGGACGCGTGCCGATGATGGTGACGTCACCGACAAAGAACGCCGATAAATAGGGATGGGTGGGGTGGGGCGACTTTCCTCTGACTTTGCCGAGTAGTGGTGCTTTCAACGGCAGATCTGTCCACGCTACTACAGTATTCCATTTTAAATAGAAAACCGGTATTTAACATTTAAATTAAAATATTCCTACTTTATCTCCCTCTCAGCCAACTTTGCGGACGTGAGGTGAGGCGCTGTAACAAATTATGGTACTTCGCCATCTTGCGAGGCTGTTACTCCGAAACCCTACTTTATAGACCGTGAATCTCCTTGTAAAGTTTCGGTCATTGCAAGATAGTGTCATAAATTTTTTCACAAGAATTTCGTGAATTTTCGCTGTCAAAGTTGCACCTCACAATTAAAAAGTCCTTTCAATGTTTCCACCTTTAACTGTCTTTTCACTGGCGTCTGTCGGTGTTCGTATCGTCCCCGACATTAGTTCAGTCACTGATCCGTACTCAAAGAAAACGATTACTGGAAGCGAATAAAATGCCGGGCATCGGAAAACACGCGGGGGTGGGGGGACGAAATGCTGAGAAGTGAGGGGAAACGTGCTGACGTAGGCTTGATGAGATGGCAGGGTATCTGGTGTACCCGGGCCCGCGGTTGTGAAGGGGTCCGGCCTTGGTCAGTGGATTGTTTTCCGTCTTTTTCTTTTCTGTCTGAAGAAGGAACACCCAAGCAGTCTGCAGTATACAATTTCCAGACCTAAGGTAGGCGGGGTAGTCGGGGTAGCGGGCCAGGTGTCAGAGGGCCGCCGGACACAATGATTTATCGGCATGAACCGTTAGAAGAACGTTCGTGCACTGAGGTCGCTGGATTAATGTGCCACTTGGGCGACCTGCAAGCCAGTTGGAATTGACAGTAAAGAGGTGGATATGTTACTGATGTATGGCCACTCTGTGAATGGAAAGGATGGGGCCCACCTATGGCACTGCAACCTCTAAGCCCGAAGTGAGAGATGTCAAAGGAACTTGTTTTCTGTAGTTACTTCACGACACCGTGAAACTTTCTCTTCCCGTCTCTCCATCACCAAGCAAACTACATTAGTCTACAACTCTATACCCGGGGTGGCCTGTGGATGCCTTTGGATCGGCATCGTCTGCCAAAATGTAAAATGCACTTTTCATTTTTTTTTAACTTTAGCCTAGCTTACTTTTCTAAAAATTTATTATATCAAGTATAACAGAGTTAGAAATCGGCATTCTGTAGCATTCCAACACAAAGTTAAAAGATAAAAAATAATAACAGGCTGACATGACTGTTGTCCATTCCATATACACTAGGTTTGGGGTGTAGTCATCTGCCACTAGGAAGTGGGGGAACTCGGACAACCGTAACCAAAGAAGCTGACACCTACGAGAGACGACCAAACGACCACCGGCGATGTACCAGCGGCGCGTGCAATAAGATATCGGCCGGCAGGTCATTATCGTCACGGGTCAAACACCGGAGCCCGCACAGCGACGAAAAAGAAATAGGGATCAACAAGAGAACACCAAAACCAAAGGCGCGGATGAGAATCAGTGTACGGTATTTTTAAAGACATGCGGAACATTGTGGACTTGCCAGAAAGCGGGATGTTGTCCCCGCCCGGACATTTTATGAGCAGGCGGGACACGAGGTCAAAAGCGTCTGGTCACCTTACCTCGGGGCTGAAGCGCGGGGCCCCTTTGATAGCGGGGCCTGGGGCCGCCGCCCCATTTGCCACCCCCTAACGCCGGCCCTGTACATGACAACTTCTTCAACACATTTTTTTAACCTCCCACATCTTCCGACCTGACCCACACATATTAGCACGCACACAAACACACATAAACATACACATAATAGACACACAGAAACACACACAAACACACATAAACGTACATATAACACAAACACAGAAACACACACACGCACACACATTATAATGTTTAAGGATTAAAAGCTACATCGTGCGGCACAAATAGTTTTACATATCATTTTTATGGACAGATTCCCAAACACCCGGATATAAGTCTTACGACAAACGTTTAACACTGAGAGGAATTTCGTCCGGAAGACCTGCATGACAACTGAAGAAAGATGCGATGACATTTTATGCCGATCTGACCTTTAACCTGCATCAGTGCACCAGTCCTGTGTTTACTGACTAAGACGTCCGCCAACTGGTCCCCTCTCCTACACATCCTGCTTAATAGAGCTACGGACACGCATCAATGCCCCATGCGCAAAGACACACTTAAAAACCCAACAATGAACAAATGTCGGCTACGATGTATGTCACAAACAGTGTCAGAGAGTTATTTATGGATAAAGTTAAAATAACTGTATGTCAGTTTGAGGACAACAGTTTACTGTGCACAATAGCTCGAACTGACTTTCATGTTCAGGATAACACTACTTCACGTGAACCAGGAAGTCAGTTGAGGTAATGGCGGGCTGTACATACCTACAGGTCCTCAAATTCGGTGTGATTACACAAATATTCCTTCTGTGTGTTGCCCAGAACACACACAGGCGTGAGTATATTTGTGTTGAATACTTTCATCAGATTTTTGTTAAACATTTAACATAAGGACCATAAGAAAGTAAATGTCTGGGTGAGTACTAATAGTCGCTGAGAAGACGTGTGCTAACTACACACTGAAATAAATGTGGGGATACGGGTAGAGGTTCTGCCGCCGCTGATTGTATTTGGTGTCCTATGCTATCTGGAATGTACTGACTCTGTCTCTCCGTTAAGTGGAAACACTACTTGCTTTCTAGTCTTAAAAACAGCTTCTTTCAGATATACCTACTGTAATCAGTGTATCCTCCCGGTTACTTTTCCCTCTGTGCTTTTTCATGTCTCTGAACATGTTCACCCGGCCTGTGTTTTTGTGTGCCTAAGGCCTTCTTTGTCATATGGCCTCAGTACCTGTTCTGTCGTATGTGGTAAAGCACATGGAGTTCACCTCCATGTGGGGAAATGTGCTATAAATATTTCTATGAATTATCCTATTATTATTTCTAGCCAACATTCAGCAAATAAAATTACACATTTTACTCTAGTGAAGGGAACATTTCGGAAAGTAGAAAAACGGGTTTCTACTTTCCGTTAATTTAAGAGCAGCAAAAATGCAGCGGACTGCTGCTACATTATAATTTAGGAAGTTTTCTCTTTCCTTTCCCAAACAGGAATCATCGTAGTCAAAGTCTGCAATCGAAAACGGGATTTGTGATGATAAGCGCGAACATACATGAGAGACTTTACAATACGTTTATACTATTAAACTCTCAGTTGTGTGTCATGTGTAATTCTGAAAGCTTAAGTCTGCAAACATTTATTTTTCTCGTGTACGAAACTCCTACGTTTGATTTTTACCAAAAACAATGATTTTAAATTTCACGGCGTCTGAAGTGTCATTACGAAAATACTCAAATTCTAAATCTCCTATTGTTTTGTTGTCTACTGTAAAACACCGTTTGCAATGTATCAACGAAAAGAGTCAGAAATACTCTTATTAAGAGTCTACTCCACCGTCGATTAAAACACTAAAATAAACCCGTAGACTACAAAGACTTACAACTCTCGTGTCAGTGCCTAATGGAACAGAAACAAAACACCAAAACCCAAGGCCAGAGACTATACAACAAACCTAGTGATAATGGAATGGACAGTAAATGAGTACATAAAGGTGTTCACTTACCAAATTTATTGTGTAAAGTGCAGCTGTTTGAGATGCGGTGGAATTGATATGATCGCTACCAGACCTAAACGGGTACCACCCCTTACACGATATACTGGGATTCACGTGCCTTTGTTACATAGGACAGACAGCGGATAGCTAAGAAAAGGATAGTAGAATGGAAAGATAGAATGGAAGAGAAGCTAGCAAAGAATAAGTATCAAATGATAATAATCCATAGCATGCATATTATTCTTCCTACCAATACTTTATTAATTGTAAAACAAATTTATAACAATTGAACTCAAAGGTCCGAACTCTTACGTTCACTCAAATTTTTATGTTTGCCATCAAAGTATCTTTAAGATCGGAAACTGTCATGTTGTCTTCAGCACATCTCTCGGTCCTTCTCTCTGCTCCTTTCACTCTCGAAAGGGGAAAGGAGAGACAGCTACATGTTTCCCCCAGTTTTTATAGACAGCCTCCGGAGGTCTCTTTTATAGCATGTACACCCTTGGTTGTCTTTCCACTGAATGACAGTCCAGGTCACGTGGTCAGTGGAAGTCTCGCCTTACTTAATTATGCGCTACCATACGTACATAATATGATAATATGAACACTGTCGTTATCCTATACACCCCTTCAAAGAGGGCCAAGGCACTACTCAGTCAATTAATCAATCAGTTTATGTATTTCACTTACATCTATCACCTTTCTTGACCTCGTTTTCTCTTGTCTTTTCTCTCTTCTAACAGCGACGCGCTCTCTAAAGCACTAGTTGTCCCTTTAAACTCATTTTCAGAAAACGTAGCAATTGGCAAAACGTGTGGCATCAGTTCTAAGTACTTTAGCTCGGACACCTGTTCAGCGGCGATAAATGGAAACAACAGAGACCTAAATTATCCCGGCAACTGCATCCACACTGCAGAGAACGACTACTCACCTTTCTGGTGGGTGGACCTGGGCAATGAGTTCACCATCAGCACGATGACGATCTACGGAAGGACTTACCGTGAGATGAAGTTGTGATAATACTTTAAGTCACTGAGTCTGGTTTTTTTTTTTAACCCGTCAAACTAAAGACTTTTTAATCGTCATCATCATTATCACTATTTTGAAAGTTCTTTTATGATTACCTGAAGTTATCTTCATTATTTTTTATGATATAATATTTTGTCATAGGGTACAAACTAATTTAATCACCACATATTAAAGACTACATCTATATTATAGACTTTATTTATTGTTCAGTAATAATGTCTTGTTTCATGTTACCAAAACTCTTAAAACTATCGTTTTTATTAATTATGATTGTTTCATAAAAGATTGATAAGTTACGACAACATTAAAATTGGTCTTTCTTAATCGACATGATTTTCTTGTTTGACTTCAGACACAGATAGAATGACTCAAGTTAACATTTTCCTGGATAAAACCCTCGTCAAAAGATTCACCAGCCAAGACACATGGACAAACGATAAACATGTCATCACAGTGGGTCGTGTAGGGCGAGTGGTCAACATTACAAAAGACAATAACAAGGATGAAACGATGAATATTTGTGAGGTGGAGGTGTGGGGTACGTACACTGTACTTTTTAAAATCATCTTAAAACGTTTCCAAGAGTTAGTCCATGACGGGAGATCGCGAGTGTGAGTGTGTATGACTGTATGTGTGTGTGTGTGTGTGTGTGGTGTGTGTGTGTTTTGTAATATTTGTGACTTGAGTGCAAATTAAGTTTTTTTAGTTGTTAACTGTATTCTTTCCCGATCAAGTGTGTGACGACCGTTGGTATGGAGACTGTACACAGGCCTGTACTTACTGTCCCGGCGGCTCTGGCTGTGACAAGGTGGACGGCAGCTGTACGACCTGCTATACCGGCTTCCAGTTACCACATTGTGAAGGCTGGTATTTTTTTAAAAGAAACATCTGAAAATAAATTGATCAGCACAAACAATTACCAACAGTCTACGACAAGAAGAAATTAATAGCACAAAACCCTTTATTCACATACAGAAAATGCCAATTCACATTCACACAATCATTAATTCACAGTTTGTGTGAGCAGTGATACGGTTATTTGGAATTTTTCCACAATGTGTATAGTGCAAGTAAGTCACTGAATTAATAAACAAAACTACTGCATCTTATATATTTTTCTTCACATCCCAAAGACCTAGGAGCTTATTCATTTATCCACGAAGAAGAAGATAATGTATCACCGCTGTAAAATATAACAGTTATATAATGCTTAGAATTGCTCTATTGTCATAACAATAGTTTCTTTAAAGAAGTCTGTTAAAAAATGATGTTAACAATATACGAGTATAATTAGTACAAGGAACACCATGACACATAATAATGCATCATATGTATCTGTATATTCTTATCAAAGTATTTTTGTTATAAAATTTTGTAGGATGCCTTACGAAACTATTCCATGTAATAGGTTACTTCGGCAAAATAATACGAACATGCTCTAAACGCTTAGGACAAGTAAGAGACATGGACAGTATATGAAGGAGAAACAAATGTGCAAACAAACATAGAAGACATAAAGAGAAATCAGGTGACAAACTGTAAGGATGAACATTGTCATAAATCTGTAGAAGAAGACGAGCAGACAGACAAGTCAATCACAGCGATTGACATCTATGTTTATTGGTTGTTATGTTTGTATGTGGTTTAGTTCAAACAAATTGATTTATTTTTATGAATTACGTCGAAAACAATGATCTAGACTTTATTAATGTGCAGTGTGTGACAACGGTTGGTATGGAGACAACTGTACACAAGTCTGTGGTCACTGTGGTGGTGACTCCTTCTGTGACAAGAAGACCGGCAGCTGTACGTCCTGCCAGACTGGCTTCCAGTTACCCTTGTGTAGAGGTAAGTACACTTCTTATTCTGAAAATATAAAACTATATATATATATATTCGGCATTGGCAAAATAAATGAAGAGGTAAATAAGTCAGAGTTCTCCCAAAATACAATTAATAGCAAAAACATCATAATCGTATTCAGTTAAGATTAAAACTGTCTACATCAACTCTGGTAATGAAAGGTAAGTTTTATATCACCTTCTTTTTCCTCTTCATTGTATGTCTTTCTCCTGTGTACAGCCCGAACATTCGTAATAAATTGTTGGGTTTTTTTTCAATGAGTAATGACATGTACTTTATGAAAAGTTGTGAATGACTTTAAATAATGTCACTTTGTTTTGTCCTGTACCTTTACCAGTGGAAAGAATTCAGTGAACATTTATTAATATTTTGTTATAGCATATAATTGCTCTACGTACATCTCCAGTCTTCTACCAATACTAATTACATTAAACATTTTATAACAGACTAAATAAAGAATCCGTTGCCTTCCCTTGCAGTGTTTGCTTATAGATGGTATAGAACTAACTGTACACAAACCTTTGGTGGCTGGTAAACAGCATGTGTACGTCTTCTGAAATAGAATTCTACTCTGTAAAGATCAGTTATTGTTCTTACATGTAGTACATGTGTCCACAGACATGCAAGTATATCAACTTTTCCACCCTCGTGTTTTTATTCTACAAATATTGCAGGATAACTTTCAAACTAACCCACGTAAGGTGTCATTCGGGTAAAGTTTTTATTTCTGTCCTTTCTGTTACAAGATAATATTTAAAAACTCCATATCTGTGTTACAAAATGCCAGGGGGTGGTTAACGCCCTGCCCACAATATCATTGGATTCGGACCACCAAGGCAATCACACATTCCAGTTAATCTTTGGGTTGTTTTCTCATTTTCGTTTGCATTCAGCGTTTTAAATGTACATAACCGGACTCGTAGTAAGGTAAAGTTTGAGGAACAAACAGGAATCTTCCTTAACGTTGTAGACATAACAAACAAATGCACGATGGGACAGACACGTTTGCTTCTTGTTGGCAACCCACGGCGTATATGGTCAATTTGGCGTGTGTGTGTGTGTGCTTTTATAGTTGTGTGAAATCACGTTAAAATTAATGCTTTATTTTCGGAATATTCCTGCACAGTATGTGCAGACGGTTGGTATGGAGACAGCTGTACTCAGACATGTGGTCATTGTGCTGACAGCTCTGTGTGTGACAAAGTCAACGGCAGTTGTACTTCCTGTCAGACAGGCTTCCAGCCACCACTTTGTCAAGGCAGGTGTATCTTTTAAATTTGCTGAGAATAAAATGATGAGCAATAAGTAAAACATAATTAATTTTATATCGATTTGGAAGTTAAATGCAAGTTTCATATCACACTGTTCTTGTCTACACAATTTTATACGTTTTTCTTGTGTACATCTTTCCCACACACAGTAAATACTCGGTAGAGCTCAGTGCACATAACTATATTTTTAAACGTGGCATTCTTTTAATTTAACATTTTACTTGATGATGGACATTTAGATGTCGTATAAGGTGATTGTTTTATAACTTGTCTCTAGGTTCTGTCAATTTCCTGATGTAAAATTCCAAATAAGTAGCTGTTTACACCAAGAGACTGTTGCTTTCCTCTTCAGAGTGTGCTGACGGGTGGTATGGAGTCAACTGTACACAGACTTGTGGTCACTGTTTAGATGCTTCTGTCTGTAACAAGATGACAGGCAGCTGTACATCCTGTAAATCAGGGTTTCAGCTACCACTGTGTAAAGGTTAGTCTTTGATATGACTGTATACTTAAATAAGCACACATAGGCAAGTACACAAATTACGCTTACCTAACGATACAAATACATCACACAATTACTTGTCACATAAGAGAATACACATAACCAGTGAGAGAGAGAAAGTGAAGAACACAAGGAAACACCAAGAAATTTCAGACTGTGTGTCACTCGTTTGCTGGCAGGTCAAGACATTTTTCCTACATGCTACATACTCTCCAAGTCATCAAGATAATACTCTGGATTGGCTTACGAAAATTCGTGTAACGTGTATGAAGCAGTAGTTTCACATTTTCATTTATTTGATTTCATTTTTTTTTCTTTAACATCTTGTTCTTTTCTTTCGTTATGAAATATAAAATTTGAACTTGTAGTGGTCTCTTTTGACATCAAAACCGTTTAGTGCCCAATAATAACCTTTAATAACATCAGTGTTAATATCTTATCCTCACAAATTAAAGACTTCTAAAATGTCAAGTACTGTTGTATCCCTGTACAGAATGTGCTGACGGAAGGTATGGTGGTAACTGTACCCAGACTTGTGGTAGCTGCGCGGTTGGCTCTTTCTGTGACAAAGTCAACGGTACCTGTGTCTCCTGCAAAACAGGTTTCAATCCTCCATTTTGTACAGGTTAGACAAACACTTGATCTTACAGCATCCCTCTCTCCTTTCTCTTCTCGCTCTCCCTCTGTCGGATAAGCAGTCAGGCTTTCTCGGTATAACGGACGCGGCATATGAAGGTAGTGGGATGTGTACACTAATTTTGAAAAGATACGATGTGCAGTACTGATTGCATGTCTGAAAGACTTTTTTAACTTTTGATTTGGATTGGACACGCTGAAATATAGGAGAGAACTTTTTTCTGTCCCCACAGACCATCACGCGAGACTCATTCACAGGAAAGGCTGACATTTTCTGTGCCTTCTTTTAGTCTTTTCTTCCCGATTGTCTTTGTTTGTTTAATGCAGATATCTGTCATAATGTCTCTTTCTCGCAGAGTGTCAAGATGGTTGGTTTGGAGACAATTGTGCTGAAACGTGTGGACACTGTGTTGGAGGTAACTCTACCTGTGACAAGACCGATGGGAGTTGTCCTTCCTGTGACGGTGAATTGCAGTTACCTCTGTGTAAAGGTGTGTAGACACTCGTGCACTTCAGACAACACATATTTCAGAAATTACTGGTCATAAAAAACATCTACATTAATGTAAAAAACAGCCTCTCACATGCAGCTCTGCAGCTACTTTCTGACGAAATAAAATACTGACAAACTCTGAATTAGAAATACATAGTCTACCCAGACACCAAGCATCTCTGAAAATCTTTGACTCGTAGTCGGTGAATCTGTCATCAGGGATGGGAGTAGCTGTAGACTAGTACTAGCTACAGCTACTGTAGCCAGCTACAAATTTTGTAGCTTGTAGTGTAGCCGGCTACAATTTTTTAAAAAGTAGCTTGTAGCCGTAGCTACATTTTAGAAAGAAGCCGTAGCTTGGCTACATGTTGGCTACTTTCACGACCATTCGTCGACAGCGTGTGAGCAAGACGACGACAGCCACTGCTCTCACTGCTCGGTGTTGTGACAGTCAGACACCACGTGTCTCGCACGCTCAGTAACCGCAAGTACTGTGTCGTCCATGTGGCGGGAGCGATTTGCCAGGTATTTTGTTTCATTTGAAAAACGAAGATGGACGTACCCATCAATTTCGAGCCTTACTTGAAATTCTTTACATTTTGTGAAGCAACAGAAAGTGGGTATACATGTACTTTCAAATGCAAGAATGGGTGCGGCAGCACGAAAAAGTACTCAACGAACAAGACGTCGGCGTTTAATTTGAGAACGCACTTGCAGGTAAGTTCGTTGAGATTTTCATCGATCTTCATTCTTCATGTTTATTCTTCAAGCTTGTCTGCTTTTGGAATAGAGGAGTGTACATGTTGTAAAGATTGTGGAAAGGTAAGGGGTTGCATCAACGTGATTACCGCAGGGGCGACGACTGATCATACTGCTGTCTTTACAGTTTCTGTACTATCTATTTACTCTTTGTCATAAAGTGTGTGTGTGTTTTGGTTTGTTTGTATGAAAAGAGCATGGAGGACGTTTGAACAGTATGGTGGCTTGAAGGATTTTATATTTAATGCTAGTAATTTAATATGACAATTAGCTTGGTAGAAACTTGCTGTGATTGTGAATGGACTTCTAAAATTTTGTTTCATTTTCATGTGTTTATTTTAGAGGAAACATCCACTGCTTGCCAGGCAGTGGACTCAAGACTTGGAAACGTCACGAAAGCGGAAAAGGGAAGACGACGACCAACCCTCTGTCTCGAAGCTCTTCAAAGTGGAACACAAGAGTACCATCAGCTAAGCAGACGTCAATTCCGCCGTCCTTGATTACCTGTTGGAATGCAACCTGTCCTTCTTCATGCTGGAGAACGAGAAGATTTCAAAGTTCGTGTCCAGACTCACTGGCCAGGAAACGCAGTTAATGAGCAGGAAAACGGCGAACCAAATGTTGGAGGTAAGTTTTACTTTTTTTTTTTCTTCCTTTTTTGTTTGTTTTAATAGTTTTATTTTAAGTAGGGTGATGTATCCACAATTAATATCTTTTGTTCTTGGTCACATAACTCAAATTTCATGTGCCTCGACTACTTGCAGGGCGAGAAGTGCGTGGGCTTGGGACACCTCCTGCCTCAGCTCAACACCCTCAAAATCCGCATCAAGCAACAGAAGTCCAAGCTAGAAATCTGTGGTCCCCTAGCTACTGCTGTCCTGAATGGGTTGGAGACCAGATTTGCTGATGCCTATAAGGACCAAGACACCCTGCTTGCAACTGTGTCGAACCCAAGGTGAGGGAGAGTTATCGTTATTTCAATGTATTTTTTCTTCATTTATAAGCTACTCTGTGTCACTGTCCTTTTGAGAATGAGAAGAATGTGAAGCGCTTAGAGCTCAGATTACACGAGAATAAGCTTCTACAAATATCCGTAAATAAATTAAAAAATAAACTTTTGACGGGGGGTGGGGGGAGGGGGGGTGTTGATTTAAAAAAAAAAACATAATATTCACTGTCACTGGTCTTTTGACACTTGCCTACAAATCAAAATAAGTACATAAAAACCAGTACATTTTATAAAATTAATTAAAAAACAACAATAAGGAAAAAAATTAACCAAATTAAACAAAGCATTAATTATTGTGCATATTATTGTTTCAGGTGCAAGTTGATGTGGACTGGGGACCAAACCCTGCGTGAGAAATGCAGATCCCTCTTGACTGCAGAGGCAGCATTGATGGACACGCCAGTCCAATCCCCAACCAAGTGCTCAGCTGAACAGGCAGACTTCATCATTTATGAAGAAGTTACCGGCACCCCTGAGACAACTACCTTCCTGATGTCTGGATTGTCACAGAATGTCAGTGAACTGGACAAATAGCCCACAATCAAACAAATCTCTTTGCGCACCAACACCGTCTTGCCAAGCAGTGCTGCGGTTGAGAGATAGTTCAGTCTGGCAGGACTTATCATGACAAAGCTGCGCACTAGGGTGACAGACAGCAACTTCGAGGCCAAAGTTCTGGTCAAATTCAATTCCATGAAGGACTGAAAGCATGTACATTTGTTTTAACAGTATTCACAAATTATCAGCACTAAGTCAAAAGTTTGTTTTATACCTTTGCATTTTGTTGTTAATATGGAGTTTTTGGTGGTCTCAGATCAGAATAAAGGTCAATGTATATAAAAACCAGTTCTTGTGTTAGCAAGTAATAGTGTTTTGTGTGTATGTTTGATGTTTGTGTATGTTGCTACAGCCAGCTGGCTACAGCTAACTTTTTATAACATCACGCTTTTAAAAGTAGCCCAAAGTAGCTGGCTACTTTTTGGAAAATTGTAGCTGTAGTGTAGCCGGCTACAAATTAAAAGTAGTTTGCCCATCCCTGTCTGTCATCTACCTCGTTCAGCAGCTTCAAAGTACGTTTCAGAAAATTTCTATCTGCTAAGTTTGATGGCGTAAAGAATATAAAGTATTCATTTTTTTTCTCTTAAAAACTATTACAAACTATATCAAACTACTGATGTTGCGAAGCCTTGTACACATAAGTCATGTGTCACCTCTTTACTCTTTACTCTTTCTTTCTTTCTTCTTTTCTTTCTTTCTTTCTTTCTTTCTTTCTTTCTTTCTTTCTTTCTTTCTTTCTTTCTTTCTTTCTTTCTCTGAAGATAACATTTGTTTCCAGAGTCGGTGACATTAGAGCAAACTCAGTCCAGCGGTCCTCCTGTTGGTTCAATCGTTGGCCCTGTCTTGGCTGTAGTTGTTGCTGCAGTTGTTGCAGTCATCGTCGTTGTGTGGCTGAGGTAAATAAAAGTGCACCGTCTTAAGGGGCTTTAAAGTATTTCTGCTTGTGTCTGTTCCAGTTAAAACAAAGTGAGAATTAACAGTGGAACACGCTTCAGTTTTCTTTTTATGTTTCATCTGTTTCTGCAAACAGGCAAAAGAAAAGAAATCTAGACAAATGAGAGGAAACAATGAGAATCGAGATGAGGACAATAATTCCATGCAGCTTTATAAAACAGTAAAATTCTAGATGTTACTATTGACAACATTGTCTTGGTCCTAGCAATAGTCAAAACTATAGCACAGGCGTCTTGTTAGTGTTCAAAGAATTCTATCAAGTCGGTGTGACTCAAACCAAAAATACAGCCTCACGGTTCACCGTCTCTAAGAGTTCCACCTCTACTGACTAGATAAAACTTCAACCAAAATATGCTCGTCTTGAGAAATACTAACAGGCAAAATTCCCCATAGAGTTTTTACTATCTTCTTTATCAAAATAATAAAAGGGTTTCACAAGCTCAATATTCCCATACCAATAATCTATCTATTAAAGACATGCCTATGATGTTCTGGCAGTGTTCTTTGGAACAACCTTCTCTTTGATCTCCAAACAATGGACACACTTCTTGAAGTTTTTACCGCCTTGCTTCAGCCATGACTTTGACTTTTACTGCTCTTTACATTTCTCTACTCCGACAACAACATTTACCGTGTGACTGTCATTTTTAAACTAGTCTTCGCTATTTGTCTAAGTAGTTTTTCTCAAAACATTTTAAAGACGCCTTTGCCGATCTTATTTATTATTTCTAGTTCTGAACATTGTTAGTTCATAAGCTGAATCATTATTGGACATGTACTTTTTTTCAAGTAAAATGTACAAAATTTTATTGAATGTGTTAAAATACTTCAGGAGGTTAAGAAAATCGCGGTCTCAACAACCAAATGAAGCTGACAGTTCACCTTATGAAATCTCGATGACGAGTGTGGCAGGTAATTATATTTATACTGCTCATATTAAGTCTGGTTAATGTTATATCACCAGTTGTGTTCCCATTCTCATGCTCTAGATTGTAGAATCGACAATATTTACCATGGTCTTCTCGACATAACTGTAGATATCAGATTGTAAGTTAAGGTATTCGTTGTAAATGTATAGAAACTCACTGCCGTCAAAATAACAGTTTATCTCTGGATGAATCTGTATAGTAAATGATATTGTACATTGGCCCCTGTACATCTGGTTTTCCAAAATACTCCCAGTCTGATGCCGCATACAATCCCAGATTAGAATATGGGGAAAGTGTCGAGGGTCAGTGTCTTGTGTAAAAATTATATCCGTTATAACCTTTGACTTTTGAGATATGTTAGCAATGAGTTATTTGATCTAGATCCGTCTATGCCAACATCGCGTCCAGACAAAAAGGCAGACGACACATCAGACTACAGCAACATCGGCGACAGCATCAACATCTATGACGCACTCAAAGCCCCTGATGACGACAGCAAAGCAGTTTACACGTCGCTACGCTGTCATGCTAACGCCCACTGATGACGTCAGCACAAACAGAAAGTTCACGAGGTCAACAACTCACCTGCTGTAATTCTCTTCATATGTGATATGACTACGCATATTGATTGCAATAAGTGGGCAAAGTCATCTCTGTTTAAAAGACTATATAATCAGAGAATGATGTTCTCTCGTCTAACATCGAACGATGTCTAACATCAAATAACCGGCTTGAGATGGAAAGTCCTTTGAACGTTTCTTTGTTGTATTTGAATACCAAGGCATTTTCCACAGCGTCCACAACACGCACAACATATGTGACAACAGTAGAGCTACCTGCAATACCATTAGTCTTCATAAGAACTGTCAAGGAAGCTGGACATGTTCACAGTCAACATGTGAACAAGTGAAAGTGGTCTAATATGTATGTGTGTAGCTATACCTCTCTAAATATTTACGTAGATTATACTAAATGGTTCGCATGCTTAAGTTTGAGCCAGCAGTAATATGCAAAGAGTAAACATTTTTAAATGTTTCATGTCATAGCTGTTTTATGGCAAATTCTGCGATAAATTATAACTTTCTTATTTTCTTTATTTCCTTTAAAAAAAACACTATATTTTTGCACCTTTTGTACACATAAGACATTTGTCACATGAATACAAGCAGACAGTGGCTAGGGTTCTATAGCCCATGTCATCAATTATTCAACAGCTTCCAACAGCTGTTCCCTTTGAATTTACCTGAGTCACAAAGCTGTGATATTTTGTATCGAGGTGGACAACTGCCTTGTGCACAAGATTTACCTAAAACACTTAACAATTGCTGTACTTTACAATCATATTGTCAGCAACATGAAGTGACAGTAAGTGCTGATTGACACTCATTTCTGATGTTAGCGCCACGTGGAAAACATTCTCCACCATCTGAACAGCGCTTAGTCTAGCCACCATTCTCTTCTGGAAAGTTTGTTTAGTTGGTCTTTTGAAAGCATAAACGTGTCATTTTTATTATTTTTTTATATCCTGAGTGTGGCTTAAGGCAAATCTCTGTTTGTTTTATTGTATCTGCTTTCATTTTATAATAATAAATGCTTTATTTCGAGAAAGAAAATGTCAGCCACGTTTCTTTTTTTTCCCCTTGCATCTCTCATAGAAATTAGTTTAGTTTTTCTTATTTAGTTGTACTCGCATATTTAATTATTTACTTCCTTCGATACAGATGTATGCTTCCGTTTCACATTTTGTATTATTAGTTTTTATAATTTATTTATCAATACAAATATTTTTGTTAGACCTGTAAATACCAACAGCAAAACGCTTTGTCACTAAGCTACAATAACTATCGTTGAGTTTTATTCTGAAAGCCATCGCGTGGACAAGCTCATGTTTACGGTTATGATAACCTAATGACTTCTTCTATCAATACCTGTCATTCTATCGCTTGCACGACCGTTGGGTCAGGTGAGTCAAAGCAATCAGCTTCCGTCTTTGTGAACAAGTCAGTCGAGAGCTAAGCTGCTGCACACAGGAAGGAAAAAGTGATCTTCTACAGGGATTTTCCCTCATCTTACATTCGCCCTTGTTCACCTTTCTGATGTTTAATTTCCTTGTTTACTCAAACACATTTTGTAAACATCGGGCTGATCTCACATTTGCTAGTGTAAAGGTCGTGTAGCTCACGACAACCAAGTAATACAAAGCTCGCGCTAGTTGCGAAAAGCCAAACAGCTCAGGACTTGAAATATTTCTCTTTGACCCCTGCTACAAATTACTTTTTGCACCTTATCAACCACTAGTACACTTCTGCTGTCATGGACGAGTCTAGCTCAACATTAAAACACACACACAGCCCATACAGATGAGATAACCACAAAAATGTGAAGTTTAACGATTGTGGCAGTGAATGAGTTTTAAAAAATCCTATTTTTTTAGTGAGTGAATTGGAATTCCCATCATGACATGTTTCAATGGTTGCATGTTATCTGTTGAATATAAAAAGGTCTTATCACCTGACAACACAGTCGTTCTTTTTAATATATTAGAGTTTGTTACCTTCCTTTTCTTTCCTCTCAGTAATGTCTGTTTTCGCCTGTATTGAAGATTGAAATATTTCTTGAAGATAATTTCGTCAAAGTCGTGAAGTAAGTATTTTTTTTACTTTTCCTATATATTTAGCTAGCAATAGTGACTGAGGGTACATATAACAGTTTTGTTTCAGAAATTACAGCGAACTAAACAGACCAGCTACAAGAAATATGTAAAAATCATCCGACTTTCAAAACCACGGTTTCACATTTCTCATACAAAAGTATTTTGTCTTATCACTAACAGTGAAACAAGCTTGACTTCTGCTTGTTACTACTTGTGACTTGATTTGTGACTTGATATGAAGACGATATGGGGACTAGAGGAGGGGTATGGTTGTTAAACTGTGTGGAGATGCTATGGGATGACACAGCAAGACAAAAGAGAAAATTACTGTGTCGGGATGAAACTTGAAACTTGTTGACTTGTGATGTGGTCATGAAAGAAGCGAGAGCCAGAAAATCAGAAAGTAGATTAAATTGCCTTTATTACCCATTAATAAAAAGCAACAAAAATGCAATACACAGATCCTGCAATATCATACACTAGGAAGTTTTTTTCATTCTTAGACGGAATAAAACTTAATCTTAATTCACAATCATAGTTACCATCTCTAAAAGGAGATTTCTGAAGATATAATTACCTCAGGCATCTTGGAGGCTTAGTTATGTCGGTCTCCATGAGGACATGTTTGCCTTTAAACTACAAGAAAACTACGTTTTGACGAATGTTTAACTGTGCTTTGATGTGAACCTCAGTGCCAGTCTATTCGTGTAAACAAGATAGTTGACAAATTCATCGTTTATCTACTTAAATGACAACTTGTTCAACACACTCTCTTAACCTATCACATCGTCTGTTATAACGCACACACGTTAGCAAACACACAAACACACACACTACAACGTTCAATGATTAAGAGTTACACAGTGCAACACAAGTAGTTTTACAGATAATTTTTATGGACAAATTCCCCAGCACCCGGATATAAGTTCCATAACAAACAATCCCTCCCGTAAGACCTGATTGACAACTCAAGTAGGAAACGATAAGGGTTAAGGTCGATGCGACCTTTGTGCTGCACCAGTGCACCTGTCCTGTGTTTTCTCGTGAACAAGACAGTCCACCCACTGGTCTCCTCTCCTATACATCTATATATCTACTCAACCCTCACACACACACACACACAGGAACGACTTATGAAAAGTAAAGACACATAAAAAAGTTGAATAATTAAATAGGGTCATAAACAATGCTAGAGATTAATTTGTGGATAAATTTTAAAGTAACTGTAAGTCAGTTTGAGGACGACAGTTTCTTGTGCATTCACGTTCTTTTCTTAGACGACATCGTCAACCAGGAAGTCAGTTGGAAGTAATGGCGGACTGTACATACATACAGGTCCTCAGACTTACTGTGATTGCCGAATTATTACTTTTGTGTGTTGCCCAGAACACACACATGCGTGAGTACATTTGCGTGAAATGCTTTCCTCTGTTTTGTTGTTAAAATTTAACCTAAGGACTTGAAACTAAATGTCTCAGTGAGTATTATTAGTCACAGGGAAGATGTGGTCTAACTACACACAGTGAAATAAATGTGGGGATCCGGGTAGAGCTGCAGCCGCCGCTGATTTTATTTGGTTGTCTCCCGGTATTTGAAATGTACTGTCTCTCCGTTTAGTGAAGATGCTAGGTGCTTTCCAGTCTGTACTTAAAGCCAATCTCTTTCACATATACCTACTGTCATCAGTTTATCATCATTGCTACTTTCTCCTCTTTGTGTTCTTGCATCACCCAGCACTAAGGTGACCAGACGTCCCGCTTTAGGCCGGACAGTCCCGCTTTTGACATCGTGTCCCGCCTGCTCATTGGGCGGGACGCCCAATGTCCCGCTTTCTGGCTTTCTGGCAAGTCCATCAAATGTCCCGGTTGTCTTTAAAAATCACTTTTTTCGGCGTTCTTTGACGGTGACGACACCATCATCGGCACGTGTCCCGCTTTCGCCTTCGAAACGTCTGGTCACCTTACCCAGCACCCTGGACATGTTCATCCGGCCTTTGTTTTTCTAAGCCCTTCCCTGTCATAATGCCTCGCCATTTATTGCCTCTTCTGTCTTGTGAAGCACATTGACCTCACGGGAAACGTTCTATTTAAATTTATTATTTTTATTTGCTAGAGGTAGAATATTCCGTTAAATTTGTGGTTGATGACAGAAAATTAATAAAGTAGGTCTATTCCTGAACCGTGTTAAAAGATGTGTTTAAATAATTACTGGTGTAACCGGGTTGGTCTCCAACATATTCACCAAGCAAAATGTTAAGAACTACACAAAGAGAACGAAGACAGCATTATCACAGTCATATTAACTCAACACAACTAAATTTATAAATTAATAAAAAAAAGCACCAATAATCAACCATCAAACTAACATTGCTTACACTGACCTACTTTTAACACGTGGGGTTGTCTCTGTCTCTACCTAGAGACTCAGTCCCTCTCATATGGAAAAGCGGAATAACAGAAGAGAGTGAGTCACATGTTTCATCCCACATTTTTTAAGTCTATAAAACATTTATTTTCCTCATGTTCGAAACTCTAACATTTGATTTCACGATTCTTCTTTTGTCCAAAAACAACTATTGTGGATTTCGCGGGGTCTAAAAATGCCATCCAAAAATACAAAAATTTAATCAATGAAAGGAGTCAGATATACTTTTATCTAAGAGTCTAACCAACCGTCACAGAGGATCAAAACACTAAAAAAAACATCCAGACTACAAGGACTTACAACTCTCGTGTCAGTGCCCAATAGAAAAGAAATATCTAGTTTCATTAGCTAGGTTTTGGCTTCCCTCAGTCTGGGTTTTACCGGTATTTCACCTTGTGATTGTTAATAGTGTATTGTCTCTGTTAGCATTTTTTTTACCCAATAGCCAGATAAAGTTGACAAAGTAATGATCCCATTGAGTTTCCTCGTGAGTCTCTTGTTTCAACGACATCTCAGAAACCAGTAAGAAGCAAGACCTGTCATTTCGAGGATGGTGGCCGTGTCTGTGAGGAGATTTTCAAGCTGTGCATGTTTATACAAATATTCTTTTTGTGTGTTGCCCAGGACACGCATATACGTGAGTACATTGGTACTGAGCAGTTTCGTCAAAACTATCGTTAACGACTATCTTAATGAAGTCTTGGAATATCTTTAAATGCTAGTACAGCACACAGTGTCTCATGACAAACGTCGATAACACGCATGATACCTATAGTGGCGTGGGAACCTGGAGGGTAAGGGGGGAAGAGGCAGCCACCCCCCTCAAAAAATATACTGAGGAGGCAAGAATGTGAACGTCGTTCACTGTTAGTATGGAATTTGCCCCCCCTTCCCCCAAACAAAACAAAAAAGAAAAAAGCTTGACCAAGCGGCACATCTTTCGATCCTCCTCTCTGCTCCTTTCACTTCCGAAGTGAGAAAGGGGGACGAAGAGACAGCCACATGTTTTCCCCAGTTTTTATAGACAGCTTCCGGAAGTCTCTTTTATAGCATGCGCGCCCCTTTTTTTTTTTTCTTTCGCCTTATTTAATTACGCACTACTATATGTACATAATATAATAATATGTACACTGTGCCGTTATCCTATAGACCCCTTCAAAGAGGGCCAATGCCCTACTCAATCAATCAATTAGTCAATCAGTCAATCAATATGTATTTCACTTACCTCTCTCGTCTTTCTTAACCTCGTTTTCTCTTGTCTTTTGTCTTATGAAACGACGACGCGATCTCTAAACCACCAGTTGTGTCTGGTAAAGATGTGGACCTCTACCAGCACTACCGGCAATTTATCCTTTATAATCTTATGAAATTTATTACATTTCTGTCTATAAAGCTTTTGTTTTCTTCATTATCAGTTCAAGTTTCTACTTCTTCAGATGAAGTTCACTCTTTATGTTTCTGCACGTTTTCTGAGTTCTTAGTGTCTCTTATTTTAGAACTGTACTTTTAAACACATTTTCAGAAAACGTTGCAATGGGCAAAGCGTGTGGCATAAGTTCTACGTGGAATCCCTCGGACACCTGCTCAGCGGTAATAAATGGAAACATCAGAGACCTCAATTATCCCGGCAACTGCATCCACACTGCGAGCTACGACAACTCACCTTTCTGGTGGGTGGACCTGGGGACTGAGTTCACCATCAGCACGATGACGATCTACGGTCGAACTGGCTGTGAGATGATGTTGTGATAATACTTTAAGTCACTGAGTCTGGTTTTTTCCTAACCCGTCAAACTACAGATTTTTTTTTAAATCGTCATCATCATTATAGCTGTTTTAAAATTTCTTTTAGGATTAGCTAAAAATTATCTTCAATATGTTTAACTATATAATAATTTACCAGAGTATACAAACTAATTTCATCATCACATATTAAAGACTTCATCTATATTATAGACTTTATTATTTGTTCAGTAACATGCCTTGTTTCATGTCACCTTTGATTGTAGATTCATCAAAACTCCTAGAACTATCGTTTTCATTATTCAAGATCATGTCCTAAAAGCTGTGTGAAGTTATGACAACATAACAATTGGTGTTACTTGATGTACTTGATTGTCTCGTTTGACTTCAGATATAGATAGGATGACTCAAGTTAACATTCTCCTTGATAACAACATCGTCAAAAGCTTCACCAGATACGACACATGGACAAACGATAAATATGACATCACAGTTGGTCGTGTAGGGCGAATTGTCAAAATTACAAAAGACAGTAACTCGGGTGAAACGATGAACATTTGTCAGGTGGAGGTGTGGGGTACGTACACTGTACTCTTTTAAACATTTTCTTCAAACGCTTCTAGGAATTCGTCTAGGGCGGGAGATTGCGAGTGTGTGTGTGTGTTTTGTAATATGACGTGTGAAAATTAAGTTTTTGTTTGTTTGTTTGTTTGTTTGTTTGTTTGTTTGTTTTTTTGTTTGTTTGTTTGTTTGTTTGTTTGTTTGTTTGTTTGTTTGTTTGCTGTATTCTTTCCCAGCTCAAGTGTGTTACGCCGGTTGGTATGGACACTACTGTACACAGGCCTGTACTTACTGTCCCAGCGGCTCTGTCTGTGACGAGGTGGACGGCAACTGTACGACCTGTGAAACCGGCTTCAAGCTGCCACACTGTGAAGGCTGGTATTTCTTTTTTAAAGAAACAAGAAAATAAATTGATCAGTACAAAATTACCAGGAGCCTCAGACAAGAAGAAATTCATAGCATAAAGCTCTTAATTCAAATACAGGAAATACCAATTCACATTCACAAAATCATTAATTCATAATTTGTGTGAACATTGATACGGTTCTTTGGAACTTTCTTTTTTCCACAATGTGCATAGTGTAAGTCAATGAATTAATAAACAAATCTTTTTCATCTTAAACCTTTTTCTTTACATCCCAAACACCTAGAGCTTATTCATTTATCTCAAAAAGAGAGGATAATGTATCACTGGCAATAGAAGAAAACAGTTGAAATAGAAGAAAAGAAATGCTTAGAATTGCTCTATGAGCACAGCAATAGTTTTGAAGTCTGTTAAATGCGAGTATAATTAGTACAAGGAACACCATGACACGTAATAATGCAGCATATGTATCTCTATATTATTATCAAAGTATTTTGTAATAAAATTTTTCTGGATGGCTTACAAAACTATTTCATGTAACAGGTCAACTTCGTCAAACAATTTTTTTTAACTGTAATGAACCTGTGATTTATTTAGGGCACAATCACTCTTACGTAGTAACATGCTATCAACGCTTATGACAAGTAAGAGACATGGACAGTATATGACAGACAAACAAATGTGCAAATAAGTAATAACAGACAAACATAGAAGACATACAGAGAAATCCAGTGACAAACTCTAAGGATGACATTGTCATGAATCTGCGGAAGAAGACGAGCAGACGGACTAGTCAATCTATGACATCTATGTTTATCGGTTTTAGTTTTTTGTGGTTTAGCTCAAACAAATGGGTTGACCTTAAGAATTACATCGAAAACGCTTAAATTAACTTTATTTATGTGCAGCGTGTGATAACGGTTGGTATGGAGACAACTGTACACAATCTTGTGGTCACTGTGCCGGTCGTGCTGTCTGTGACAAGGTGACCGGCAACTGTACGTCCTGCCAGACAGGCTTCCTGTTCCCCTTGTGTAAAGGTCAGTATACTGTCTATGCTTAAAATTCAAGAATTATTCATTAGGTTTTAGGTTCTGAAGACGAGGGATAAATCAATCAATATTTCCCCATTAAGTCAATAATGCAAAAATACAGGATCAACATAAACTATAATCATTATATCCAAATAGTAACATAAACATAAAATATAAAATCTTAGGGTAATTATATATGTATATATGTGTAACATAAAACGTTATCTAGGTAAACTCTGGTGAACACATCCAGAGGATGTCAAAAACATTGAGTACCTGAGCTCGAGTAACGTGACTGTGCATAAGTGTGTGTGTGAGAGAGAGAGAGACACTGATGTTTACAAGCTACAGATTGATGTCGGAAACTCTAGTGAATTTGTTTTCCTTGCAGTGTGTAGGGACGGTTTGTAGGTAACGACTGTCACAGACTTGTGTCACTTGTGCGGTGTGCTGTCTGTGACAAGGTGGACGGCAGCTGTACGTCCTGCCAGACCGGTTTCCAGTCACCCTTGTGTAAAGGTCAGTACACTTTTATACTTAAAATACAAGAATTATTCATCAGGTTTTAGGCACTAAATACGAGGGATAAATCAATCAATATTTCCCCATTAACAACATAAACTATAATCATTATATCCAAATAATAACAGAAATACGAAACTTAAATTCTTAGGTGATTATGCTTGTACATACCATAAACGTTATCTAGATAAACTCTGGTAAATATATGCAGACAAGGTCGAAAATATTAAGTACATGAGCTCCAGTAACCTGACTGTGCATAAGTGTGTGAGTGAGAGAGAGAGAGACGACTGATGTTTACAAGCTACAGATTGATGTCGGAAACTCTAATGAAGTTTGTATTCATGTGCAGTGTGTTGGGACGGTTGGTATGGTAACGACTGTCAAACAGACTTGTGGTCGTTGTGCCGGTGGTGCTGTCTGTGACAAGATGACCGGCAGCTGTACGTCCTGCCAGAACCGGCTTCATCACCTTGTGTAAAGGTCAGTACACTGTCTATGCTAAAGATTCAAGAAATATATCATAGGTTTTACCCAGTGAAAAGGAATAATAAAATCAATCTATATTTCCCCATTGTATCTATCTATAAAAGACAGGAGCAACATAAACATAAATCGATCATTATATACAGATAATAACAAAAACATAAATTTAAAATCTTAGGTGATTACGTACATAACAATAAACTTTAACTTTGTAAACTCTGGTAAACACATCCAGACGATGTCGAAAACAGTAACATGGATGTGCACATGTATGTTTGTGAGAGAGAGAGAGAATGAGCTGATGTTTACAAGCTACAGAATAATGTCGAAAACACTAGTGAAGTATGTGCATGTGCAGTGTGTAGAGACGGTTGGTATGGTAACGACTGTCAACAGACTTGTGGTCAGTGTGCCGGTGGTGCTGTCTGTGACAAAGTGGACGGCAGCTGTGCGACCTGCCTGACCGGCTTCCAGTTACCCTTGTGTAAAGGTCAGTATACTTTTATACTTAAAATTGAAGAATTATTCATTAGGTTTTAGGCACTAAAGACGAGGATAAATCTCACTATAAATCCATATATCACAATCTAAAGCACGAATCCGTTGCCTTCCGGCCAGTGTGTTCTAGATACGTACACAAAACTTTGTGTATACCGCGGTGCTGGTAACGGAGCTTTGCACATAATAGAAATCCTACTCTTAGTAATGATCTCTATCTTTTGTGTGCACCCTCAATTTTGTCTACAAATATTGCAGGATAACTTTCAAAACTAACCCACGTAAGGTGTCATTCGGTAAATTTTTAAATTCTGTCCTTTCTATTACAAAATACAATTTTAAAAGTCCTTATTTGACTAGTTCCAACACCGCCACAACATTCATACTACAGTGTAGGTGTATATATAATACCATTGCAAGGCATAACTTTTGCGTACATGGTTCTATTCGTTACACATTGTTACTCTAAAGCAATGGTTCTTAACTTGTTTGAGGTACCGAACCCACAAAGTTTCATATACACATTCATCGAGAACCCTTCTTTAGTGTCATCACGAATTGCGGGTGTGTCTCACCTAAGTGGCGGAGGCTTCGCTGACCCTGAGACACTCAACCGAACCCTCTAGGGTTCGATCGAACCCTGGTTAGAACCACTGATCTAAACAGTATTATTAGAATGTTAGCCACGCGCACTGCTCACTCCTTCAAGCGTACGGAGAATATTAACACCTGAGTGCACATGAATTTTTAAAGAGATTAGTGTATTCTGTTTATATTTGGGTTAATCACACAATAAAATTAATGGTATTATTTTGGGAATATCCTGTACAAGATGTGCGAACAAAGGTTTTTGTCTGGATTCTGAGGACAAGGTAAATCCTCAAGAGAACATGTGGTCACTGTGCTAACAGCCTGTGTGTTGACAAAGTCACACCGGCAGTTGTAGTTCTGTAGACTAGGCTTCCAGCCACACTTGTCCAAGGTGGTGCACTTTCTTTAATTTACTGAAAAAAAAGATCAGTGATAGAGTAAAACATCATATTATTGTAACCTTGGTAAGCAAATGCAAATTTCATACAAATTTCCTTGTCTACAGATTTTGACTCTTCTCTTGTGTACATCTTTCACACCAGTAAATATCGTAGAGCTCAGTGATTATAATCTTTAACTGCATTCCTTCTAACTTACTTTTTACTTGAGGCTTACACATTGAGATGCTGTGACTGTGTGTATAGTATTTGGACTTTTGTTTATATTTGTGTTTAGGTTCTGTCAATTTTTTTTAAAAAGTCATTTCCTATGTGAAATATAATTTGTAATAAGTAGCTGTTTAACATCAAGAGACTGCGGCTTCTCTTCCAGATGGTGTGACGGGTGGTAGGAGCTTCAACTGTAACACAGACTGTGGTAACTGTTTAGATCTTCGTGTCTGTAACAAAGGCGACAGGTAGGTTGTACATCCTTGTAAAGTGGTTTCAGCTACACTGGTGTAAGTAGAAGTCCTTTGATTATGGCTGTATACTAAATAAGCACTCATAGGCAGTAATAAATGCATGCTCACGCCTGATTGTCTCAAATACAGACAACAATGACTTGTCACAGATCGATAGTACACATATCAGTGAGAGAGAGTAGAAAGTGGAAGACGCAAGAAAACACGAAAATTGTGAGAGAAACGTCAGGTCAGGTGTGTCACTCATTTGCTGCATCTAAAGGTTGTTTTTTCCTACAGCTATGGACTCTGCAAGTCATCAAGATACAAAACGTGGATTGGTTTAATGAAAATTCGTGGTAAGCATGTATGGCGCGGTTGTTTTACATTCTTCATTTTGTTTTTTTCTCTTTTCTTCTTCTTGTTCTTTGAGTTATGAAAATATAAAAAGTACACTTATTCCGTTATATCGAGCGTATTAGTGACCTCACATACTTGAATTATACTATAATAGAAGCTCTCATCTTGTTGACATAGCCTAAATTCAAGTACTGGGTCAGGAATGTGTTGACGGAGATGGTGTGAACTGTACCAGACTTGCTGTAATTGCGCGGGTTGACTCTTTCTGTGACAAAGTCAACGGTACGTGTTGTGTCCTGCAAAACAGGTTTTCAATACCTCCATTTTTGTAACGGTCAGACAAAGAGCACAGAATCCCTTTTCCTTTCTGCACCCTGTGCTTCTCTCGTGACAAGCTTTCGAACTTTTTGGTACCACAGACGTGTTATTATTTAGGGTAGAGGAAGTGTATCTTGTTTAAGCTACATATCGGTACTGATCAATGCTAAAGTTTATTTAAACTTTTGATTCTGATGCAATTCTTGAAATATAGATGATAGATGTATTATCTTTCTTACTTAACAAACACAACGAGCGAGGGACGATGGTCATTCAGAGGAACTGGAAAGGTAAAGCTATTTGTCTCCGCAGTATACTCCTCTTCCGCTTCTTTTAATTTCTCTGCCCGAGTAGTCTTGGTGGTTGGTTCAAGCGAAGAAAGCGTAATTTTGTTTCTTCTGCGACTGTCAAGAGTTGTAGGAGAAACTGTGGCTGAAAACGTGTGGCATGTATGGGAGGTAACGTCTACCTGTGACAAAGACCAAGGGAGTGTCTTCTGTGACGTGAATTGGCAGTTACCTCTGTGTAAGGGTGAGTGAGACACAGCATATGGCACTTCAGAGTAAAGCTCTATCAATAATTATCTCCGTCTGAAGATGAATTTTGTTTTCAGAGCCGATGAAATTTAGAGCAAACTAAATCCAGCGGGCTCTTGTCGTTCCACGTTGGTCCTGTCTTGCTTATATTGGTGCTG